>NC_056747.1:207836001-207916001 GCF_019279795.1 Protopterus annectens | reverse complement strand
ATTCTAACTACAAACGACAGCTAAACAAATGTATAAGTAAGCAAAACAGGACAATATCAATCACTTGTCAAATTTTAAAGTAGCAGTAGCATATGTAGTAACAACTCTTAACTTGTTCTTCCCCTTTCAGCTTTTCCTATTAGGAGTACAAACAGTGGTCCATAGAATGATTAGCAGTGGAGTTTTATGGTGTCGAGTTGCCAGTCCGGTGCCCAACCTTCCATAGAAGGCACACACACTCACACCTAGGGCCAATTTAGAGTGTCCAGTCCAGCTGCAGCATGTCTTTGGGATGTGGGAAGAAACTGGTGTGCCTGGAGGAAACCTACACAACAAATCTTAGCTTGTTATTCTTATATATATATTAGCCTTGGATGATACCATAGAAGTTGATCACTAGATATTTTTGATATCTCATTATAGGAGGTAGAGTTTCCCTCTAAATGATACCCTCTGGCCTGAAATCTATGTTGTATATTATTCTATGCCCTCGCAAACTCATCTGTGCTACCAATTATTTTTGCCCTCATAACCTAACTCTCAGAGATGTCTCTGGTCACATGACTGAGATGGCAGCTGCCATAGTGCAATTATGTCTTCAGACAAAAAAAAAAAAAATTCCTGTATATTCATATGTGAATGATCCATCAAGGGTTTTGATAACCATAACATCTATATAACCAATTTTGAAAAGGTCAGGCCAAGATGTAAAATAAATACCTTACTCAGTTTTGATTCAAGAATGTAAGAAGGCCCCTCTCTTCTATATTTGTGTCTCATCCAGCATGAGTTTCAATAGTTTATAGCCGTTGAGGGCTAGAACAGGACCTACCTTCCCCATGCCCTCCCCCCCTTTACTGGACTAAGAGAGTCATCAGAGAATGAATTATTAAAATAATATAAATATATTCATTTTAGAAAACTGACAGTCTGAACTTTATAATGGGAAAAAAATGAAAAGGTTGAATGTCCGAATTTCACCATCAGTGTAAAACTTAAAGTCACAAACCTTGGAAAACAAGCCTGCTATTTTCCTGCTAAGGATGCCTAACCTTCAAGTTAGAATATTTCAGTTACACTGTATTTCAACACAGCATTCCTCTGCCCCACATGGGGGATGCAGGAATCCTTTTTTCTCTGCAAAATTATTTTTTCATTGTTAATTTTGGAGTTAGTTGAGCTTCCTGTGCCAAACAGTAGATGACTCAGTAGGGCAGCTTTAACAGAAATACAAGTCATCACCAAGCAACACCCAGGCAGGACTAAGACTTTGTTGACAATAACAATATTCTTTTTTTATTGCAGGAAAATCTTATAATTGCAGAAACTCTTTGGTGTCCTGACAACTAATAAGGCAGTTTGCAACTATATAAGGTCTTGCGGTAGGTCCATTTTTATGCCGTGAAATAATCCCACATAATTATTATTATTATGTGTTTGTGTTTAATAAACATTGATAAAGGTGTGTAATAAAATATTTATCGGTGCTACAGTAGAGATGTTTTCAGACCATTTTGCTCATATTATTGGTATTTATCCTCATTCTACCAACATCTTCAATTGTCCATCATGGCTCTGCCCATGTCAGTTATCTTAATTCAGTCAAAAAATGAGTTAGCAGTTTAATAGGCCTAGCCACCTCCCATCCTCCAGGATGGATGAGACAGTGTCAGCCCCTCATTCTCATGCCCCAGGATGATCAAGCCAGTACCAACCCATCACGCTCATCTCCCCCAGGATGATTGAGCTAGTATGAGCCCCTCACTCTTATCTCCCATGATGACTGAGCCAGTATCAGCCCCTTATTGTCATCCTCTAGAATGATTGCACCAGTATCAGCCCCTTACTCCCATCACCATGGATGATTGAGCCAGTATCAGCCCCTCACTCCCATCACCATGGATGATTGAGCCAGTATCAGCCCCTCACTCCCATCACCCTGGATGACTGCACCAGTATCAGCTCCTCACTCCCATCACCCTGGATAATTCCACCAGTATCAGCTCCTCACTCCCATCCCCCACGATGATCAATTCAGTATCAGCTCCTCACTCCCATCCCCCACGATGATCAATCCAGTATCAGCCCCTCACTCCCATCCCCCACGATGATCAATCCAGTATCAGCTCCTCACTCCCATCCCCCATGATGATCAATCCAGTATCAGCTCCTCACTCCCATCCCCCATGATGATCAATCCAGTATCAGCTCCTCACTCCCATCCCCCACGATGATCAATCCAGTATCAGCCCCTCACTTCCATCCCCCACGATGATCAATCCAGTATCAGCTCCTCACTCCCATCCCCCACGATGATCAATCCAGTATCAGCTCCTCACTCCCATCCCCCACGATGATCAATCCAGTATCACCTCCTCACTCCCATCCCCCACGATGATCAATCCAGTATCAGCTCCTCACTCCCATCCCCCACGATGATCAATCCAGTATCAGCTCTTCACTCCCATCCCCCACGATAATCAATCCAGTATCAGCTCCTCACTCCCATCCCCACCAATGATCAATCCAGTATCAGCTCCTCACTCCCATCCCCCACGATGATCAAGCCAGTATCAGCTCCTCACTCCCATCCTCCTGTTTTTTCTGTGACAGTATCACCCCTCACTCCGCAGGATAATTGAGCCAGCATCAGCCACTCAGCTCTCATTCTCCTTAATTGGCCCTTCCATTTCTCAAGCTGCTAAATGAACTCATGTCATGTGACAGAATGTAAGGCCTTTATCCCTCTGTGCCACAAACCTTCAAACTGAATTTTGCCAAAGTTAGAATTAAAACCTAAGATGAAAAAAAAAAAAAAAAAAAAAAACTCAACCCCAGCCGTGCATTATTAGCAAAATGGGTCTCAGTCTAAACGTCTGCACCCCTACAAAAGCAAGTAAATTCAATCTTCCAGTCTATGTTGTTACAGCAGTTCACTATGCTTCCATTTCAAAACTTCTAGGGTCAGTGTTCTGAACGTTGAGGTTCTGAAAATTCGACATTGCGAGATAGGCCCAGAAATCAAATGTAGATGTTGTTCACAGAAGTAAACAAAATACATAGATCACAGATAAAAACTATAGAGATGCAAGGGGCATTGAGCTGAACAATTATATATACCAGTAATCCACTGACGACTGAGAAAGTATATGCTGCAATGGAATTAAGTCAATTTTATATAAACTGCTCTTCCCTTCATTTCGCCTATCCTACTTACTATAGCATATCCTTATTCTGAACATGTTCCTTCCTACCATCTCCATAATCCCTCCACTTGTCTACTTTCCCTTTTTCTTTTTTTTTATCTCCTATTCCCCTACTTTATTGTTTCCAACCATTAATCGACACAATAATTCAACTTGTACCCATAAACTTCTCATCCTTCTGAATCAGATCTTCATTTCTGTAAGAAAGCGTTGAGTTGTACTGCACTATATCTCCTTTGTTCCTACTTGTTTTTTATTTCATCTGTATAGTTCTACATCACTGTTAGTACACTGGTGTGAGAACTTAGTTGTGTTTTAAGTGTTTTATTTTACTACACTTGTATAAATCGGGGTCACTGTTATGCACACTTTGTCTTTAACCAGGGCTGGGCCTGAAAATGGTCCAGTGGGATCAACGTTCTACCCTAGTTACCAAATAAAGTAAAATAAAAAATAAAATAAAAATCTGGAGTTAAGTGAAAAAGGTATAAGTAAAGGTGAAACTATGTATACAACTGAAGAATAACAACTACTTAGCTATGAAATGTATGTTTTTACATTACTATTGCAATACTATAAAATAAACAATACAAAAAATTGCCTCAGAACTAGAGCAGAAAGCCACCTCAGACAACCTACTTATAAAATGTATATAACCTGTGTAAAGCCCTGTTTAATAGATAGCATACTCAGTTATCTCTCATTGAAGCATATTTGAAACAGTAATCCACACCGAAACATCCCGACAGAAACTGAGTAACTGTAATACGTGGGAGTGTGCATATAAGATAAATTAAATGCCTTATTCTGTATAATTAGAAAAACTTTCTATGGTGATACAACAACCCACAGTGGTTAAGGTGTCTACCACACAGCCCCAAGGTCTAGGGTTCAGTCACGATCTCTGGTCATTGCATGTCCTTTTTATGTTGCCTCTGTGTCTGCTGGGATATCACTAGGTACTGCGACTTCCTCCTTTTCTCAGAAAAGGTGATGTTTCAGTGTCTACTCAAAATTGTCCTTATACATTCTGTTTATTCTTGCTCTTGTTGCCTGAGTTTTGGCTAAAAGTGTTCCAAGAATGACCAGTTCATTTACTTAGTTAACAAGCAAATAAATAAACCCCAGAGCTTAAAAAAATCTGATTTCAACTATTGACACATTTGGTAGCAGACTTCAGGGAGCTGGACATTTCATGAGATATACAGATAAATGAAATATAGCTACAAGTGGATAAGTAAACATTCCCTTTACTTTGAAATAAGTCCTGCAGGTGGGAAAAAAAGCAAGACCGTGGCCTTTCAGGAAGACAGAGAAAGGCTGGCAGCAGGTGACCACATGTGAGTGCATTAAGCTTTAGAGAGTAGAATGAGCCGTCATGCTGCTGGAGGGAAGCTGATGATTTTCAATTACTGACAAATGACAACATGTTCTGACTTTCAAGTTGAATGTTAGACATAAAAAATAAAACGATGAGGGTATATTTCAAGTGATGCAGTTACGTGTGCATCAGAATGTGGTCTTGCAAAAATGGCCTTCACTTTGATTCTCTGCAGAGCACTGTCTAAGGCAGAACAACAGTACTTGACCTGAATATTTCCAGCAAATATTAATTTGTTCAATTACTCTTCACATCAGCTGCCTACTGTAAGTCTGACACAAGTTTACAAGTCTCAGTATTTTAAAAAATGTATATATATAAACTTCACAAGAAACAGCAAGTTGCAAAACTCACTGTTACATCTTCAATTTCTTTTTTCCAGGATGGGTTGCTTTGCCAGCATGCATCCTCTAAGATGGGAGGATTGCACGACCCACATCCTTGCTACTTATAAATAATAACTCTGAGATTACTGTACCTTGGACTAAGGGAAGTACCCAAACATAGAGCAGTTTCATTGTTAGCATTTATATTTCCCATGATTTACACTTTAAGTTTATTAGATTTTATTAATTGGAATATCAGTAAGAACCACTCCACACCAGTCTTTGGAATATCAGAAGGAATTACTGCACACTAGTCCTTTGAAAATCAGTAGAATTTACTACACACCTAAACTTGGAATATCAGGAGAAGTAACTGCACATCAGTCCTGGGAATACCACTAGGAGTCGCTGCATACCAGTCCTCAGAATATCAATAGAAATCAGTACATACCAGAAGAAACCAGTACAGAGCATTCCATAGTGGGAACCACTAAACTGCAATCTTTGAAATATCAAAACGAACCACCAAACTCCAATCCTTGCAATATCAGTAGGAACCACTAAACCACTTCAACTTGGAATATCAGTAGGAAATACTACACACTAGTCCTTAGATTTTCAGCAGGAACCACTAAACTCTTATCCTATGGATATCAGTAAGAATCACTAAACACCAGTCCATGAAATATGAGTAAGAGCCACTACACATCCGTTCATAGAATATCAACAGGAACCACTAAACTCCAGTTCTTAGAATATCAGTAGGAACCAATAAACTCCAGTCCTTAGAATATCAGCAGGAGCCATTAAACCCCAGTCCTTAAAGTATAATTAAGAGCCACTACATACCAATCCACAGAAAATCAGCAGGAACCACTAAACTCCATCCCTTAGAATATCAGCAAGAACCACTAAACTGCAGTCCTTTGAATGGCAGTAGAAACCACTAAATTCCATGCTTTGGAATATCAGTAAGAAGCAATAAACTCCAGTCCTTAGAATATCAGCAGGAGCCACTAAACCCCAGTCCTTAAAAGTATAATTAAGAGCCACTACACATCAGTCCATGGAATATCAGCAAGAACCACTAAACTGCAGTCCTTTGAATAGCAGTAGAAACCACTAAATTCCATGTTTTGGAATATCAGTAAGAAGCAATAAACTCCAGTCCATGAAATATCAGTAGGAACCATTAAACTCCAGTCCTTGGAATATTAGCAGGAAACACTAAACTCCAGTCCTCAGAATATCAACAAGTCCTCAGAATATCAACAGGAACCACCTCACACCATTTCAGCAGCACACCCATAGACTCTCTTTGATTCATTTTCTGTTGTTTTTTTTCCACCTGCTGAATACCTCTCAATCTCTTAGAGCAAGAAATTTGGACAAAGCCATAAATAATGGGGGACAAAGACCCAAAAATAGGGAACATTTTTAAATAGTGCTCTTACTAACTTCAAGAATTGTTACAATAATGGGTTTTGCATTAGCATGAATTTCCGAAGGGTTTGAAGTATGAAACTCAAATGCCTGTTATTATTTTCTGACTTCATTCCTCAATGATTTGCAAATGATTTGCCAGGAAACAAACATTGTATGAGGAACAGGCCAAAAATATGAGGCAAAAATCTAGTCATTCTACAAAACTCTGGACAATTCAGAGGTATGATCTGTTGTTTTTCCTCCCATTTGTGTGTCCTACACTCTTTAGCAGAGTGCTTCCCCCCTGACATCTCAGATGCTCAGGTAAGAGCCGCCCTCTCCAAAGCAAAAAACACAGCATCAATGGGACCAGACGGTGTCCCAGGTTGCGTCCTACATGAACTCCAAGAAGAGCTAAACCCAAACATAAAACTACTGTTCAATCTCAGCCTTACTACAAGATATGTGCCCAAAGAGTGGAGTACAGCAACAGTGGTCCCTCTCCATAAAGGTGGTGCCTCAATGGATCCTGGAAACTATTGCCCCATAAGCCTGACTAGCTTGGTCTGCAAAGCTATGGAAAGGATCATCATGGACCTCATAAACAAAGATATTGGGGACCTACAAACACTGGATCCTACCCAGTTCGGCTTTGTTAAGGGCAGATCCTGCCTCTTAAACCTGGTTGATTTCTTTGAAACAGTCACCAAGGCCATTGACGAAGGGAAGGTGGTCCACACAGCCTACCTGAACCTCGCAAAAGCCTTCGATACAATACCCCACTCGGGCATTCTAGATAAGCTCACCAGCTTAAATATAAACCCCTATGTCACTAGATGGATTGCAAATTGGCTCAAGGACAGAACCCACATGGTTAGAATTGCTGGAGCCATGTCAGACTCCAAACCAGTTGCAAGTGGTGTCCCACAAGGCTCAGTCCTGGGACCTCTCTTGTTTGGTATATATTTCTCGGAGGTACAGGCCAACACGGAAGGACTGTGGCTGACCAAGTTCGCAGATGACTGCAAACTGGGCACCATAATCGACTCTCCAGCCGACACAAGCATCCTCCAAAAGGGCCTCATAGAAACAGACAACTGGTGCCAGAGCCATGGCCTCAAAGTAAATGCCAAAAAGGGTATAGTCATCCCCTTTGGCAAAAACAAAGTGCCCACAAATTACCACATACGTGGTAATCCATTAAGTACAGAAGAAGTAATTAGGGACCTGGGGACCCAAGTTGATAGCAATCTCTCATTTGACAACCACGTGGCCAAAGTGGTTAGAAAAACATTTTATATAGCCCACCTAATCATGAAGGGATTCACATCTAGATCAGGGGACGTCATCATGCCTCTTTACTCATCCCTCATCAGGCCCATAATTGAGTACAATGCCCCTTTTGGGATGTACCTTACCAGACACCTGCAGCAACTGGAAAGACCCCAAAAGTACCTCACCAAGAGGATCAAAGGGCTCAAACAGATGCCATATGCTGCCCGGTTAAAGAAACTCCAGCTCTACTCAGTGGCATACCGCCTGTTCAGAGGCGATCTGTGCCTGACGTATAAAGCCATGTCTAACCCGGAATTAATGGACATGCTGCACCTCAAAAAATCCAAATCCCATCGAGCTGCGTGCTCGAGAGACTTGAACCTCAGCACTGAAATAAATAGGACAGGCTAGAGGGACAGATTCATAACCCAGTGGCTCCCTTCACTCTGGAATAAAATCCCAGTCCAGGTTAGGCAGAGTCCCTTATTGACTTTCTTCAAGAGGAATCTTGATGAGTGGATGGAAGATCGTAGGTTTACCCCGGGTATCACTTCTGTGTCACTGTTAGACAGAGGCACAGTATACTAACCTCGAAAAAGGGCATAGCAAAATAAATTTAAAATGGGTGGCGAAAGCCAAACACATTCTGGCTAGGCTTATAAATGCCCTAGGGCAGATAGCCTAGTATGAAGCTATGAACCTATGAACCTATGAATTCTAGAAGTGTTTGCCCACATGGCCTTTCCTACTGGATATTTCTAGTCTGGGAGGTCATTGCTTGACTTCTTAGACCCACTTTAGTATGTTCATTTCTCTAATTAATGGTCAAGTTATAGGCTCTGCATAGAAGCTTAGAATGTGTCCATACTTCATAAGACTACATCCAGGTTACACTGTGTTTGCAGGAAACAGAATTGCATAGAGTGACAGGTAAAACAATTTCTGCAGAAATGCAGCCAGAGTGAGTGATTGTGAATTAATGAGAGCAGCAAATATATTCTGATATTTTTGCTGAATGGAAATATTTATAAAAATGAACATATTCCAATAAGACAGTAACAAATGCAGGCATTGTTTTTGAGAAGCCCCTAAGCAAGAGGTGCATTGGGAAGTGACCAGGGATTTAAATGAGAAGGAATCGCCAAAACATTTCCAGAAGCAGCATTGAGTGAACCAGGAAATGATCATCCAGGAGGCGACGATCTGAGTTCAGAACATTTTAACACACTTAGCTAAAGAGAGTGTAGCAGTCCCATTTAGTAGTGCATCAACTTAAAAGACCATACTGTGCACCCTCTGACATATTCAAAGTATAAGTCATTTACATGATATGTTAGGAAGGAGTCCTGCCCATTCAAGCAGCCCCACCACTGCAGCATCTAATGAGTGAGAGAGTGAAATGGAAAAGCATTGGCTTCACTGTGTGTAATAACCATCATTTGATATATCTACATATATATATATATATATATATATATATATATATATATATATATATATATGAGTCTACTTCATATGATCGACAGACCATTTGATTGAAATTCATTTGACCAACAGCTCATTTGATCGACAACCAGTATTCAAGGCACTTAACAGGGATTTGTCCCCCACCCAAATGTTGTGCGACCCTAGAGTTGTTATATATAATTGGGGGGGTGTGGGCATGAAAATACAAGTAAAAACTACACATTTTAAATGAAAATAGGTGGGGGGCTGTGCCCCCCACACCCCCCCTAACTATATATATATCAACTCCAGGGTCACACAACATTGGGAAGGGGAGCAGATCCCTGTTAAGTGCCTTGAATACTGGTTGTCGACCAAATGAGCTGTCGACCAAATGAATGTCGATCAAATGGTCTGTCGATCTTATGAAGTAGACCCCTATAGATATATATATATATATATATATATATATATATATATATATATATATATATATATATATATATGAATCTAGGACATTTCACCGAAAGTCAAATTAGTGTGCACTTTTCACCAAAAGCTCAATTCAATATATAGCAGGGGGGGATTGTGGGGGGCACCGCCCCCACATATTTTAAATGTTTTGAACTATATACATGCATACTTACAATTGCAATATATTACTCTTTTCCAAACATGATGTATACTATATATAGTAACTCCATGGTCGCACTACAGTGGGGACAAGGCCATATACAACTTTCGGTGAAATGTGTTTCGGTGAATTGAGTTTTTGGTGAATTGTGCTTTCAGTGCTTTGTGTTCGGTCATTTGACATTCGGTGAAATGTGCTTTCAGTGAAATGTCCTAGACTTATATATATATATATATATATATATATATATATATATAATATATATAGCCGCACACATATATACAGAGAGAGAGAAAATAAGCACAAATCCCCCCATCAAAACACAATTTTTTTGACTTTTCCACCTGTGGCTTTAACCCCTTTCCTTGTATTAGCCTACTCAGTGATTTTGTCTTACTAGATGTAAGGTTGGGGCAAAGCCAACCACTCAGAAGCTTTGTATCCATATATCTCCTATGGCAGAAAAAAAGATGACAGATTCTGAGTTTCAATAAATGCAGTATCTGTCTCACTCTCTCTCTCTCTCTCTCTCTCTATGTGTGTGTGTGTGTGTGTGTGTGTGTGTGTGTGTGTGTGTGTGTATATGATTTTGTGTGTGGTGTTGAAATACTTAATGGCTCTCTCTAAAGTAGCAGACATCAACTATTTCTCTGTGTACTTTTTTCTGCCATGTCTGCTAACCGTTAACCCGCTCCTTCATTCTAGCTCATTTATTCCCCCATGTGGGTATTCCCCAGTGAGGGATGGAGTGGGTTTTGGGGGTGTCATCATGCAGGTGGTCATGAAACTGGTTTGTGGACTCACTGGGATCCATTCAGTTGTGGTGCATTTGTATTGACCTAAACCCATCCCAGGTGAATGACCTGAACACCCATGCCACTGCAGGGGAATCCTATGACCTCCCTATGATGTGAACGTGCTCCTACACTCACCCACTGAAGGCTGCCACCACCATCTTGGAACCAATAAATCCATATCCCCAGGTCCTGTGGCCCTTGGTGTCATGCAGTCTTAAAGTAACCTGGGAACAGTGTGACTGACTGTACCCCCCCTAATCCTACAGGATGGGTACAACAATGTAATCTGATCATTCCCACCCTTCCCTGTCTTGATCTTTTAGCTCCCAGTCCACACTATTGCAATTCAGGTCAGACAGGATATAATCAGAACTTTATCTCTCTATGCTACAGAACTGGCTTTAATAAGCAACAGTAATAGTTGTGGTGAGTTAAACAGCAGCCTTTTAAAAATTACTTGCTATAAGCTGTTAATGGAAGGGACTTTAGTGCAGTCTACAAGCATTTGATCATTACTTGAAGCATTTGTGTGCATTTGTAGAACTTTCTGCCATAAAAGGTACTTGTTCTTGAGGACTTAGGCAACTGTTTGTTGTGAACTGATAATTAACCAGCAGCTAAATTATAAATTAATCTCCTATCTTTAAAGATTTGATATGAAAACAAACACTTTGTTTACTTGAGCTGTGTGGAGTTACTTGCAAAAGAAAGACAACCAGGAGATATTCTGAATATTGAAGGGTAGGCTTTTTTCCAGTCCTTTATGCCTTATTCAAGGTAAGTTCCAGAAACAGTTATCCTTCAGTCAGAGATACTTTCTTTGATTCCCTGAGGTTGAGTATAAGTCTGAAGAAAAATCCCTAAAGAACAGTTAAAAATAAACCTGATTTTGAGCAGTTTTCTCTTTGCTTCATGAAGTATTCTGGAAAGAAAGAAAGTCCACAGAGTACATATTTGTTTAAAAAAACACCTATTTGTTGTAAAACTAATCTTACAACCAGCTAAGTTCAAATCAGAGAAGTGTTTTCACCATTGACATAAATGCTTCTTCAAATCCAGTTTTACTTTCCCCAACTGAGTACCATTGTGTGACGTTAATGCTCACAAATATGAATGTTAAATTTACTCCATACAATGATATCTTATAGGACAAAATAAAATTGTATCTGACGAAACGTTTATGTAAAAGGCTAAAGCAGTTAACCTACTAAAAGTTGATTGACTGTGATTGTTTCAACAAGGAAAAGCTTTTTGAAACATATCTGAAATCAATGAACTTTGTTCAGAGTAGTATAAGAAAACATAGACAAAACTGCTCTAAAAAGTGTTTTTATTGGCTCTTTGTTGATTTTTCATTTTTGCCAAGTGTTAGCCATCTGAGGTGCCCTGCAGCTGAAAAACAGACCTGTGGAATACCAGTGTTTGTGGTTTATCAATCTGTAGTAGGTGGGTTTGCTACTGGAACTATTCAAGAGTTTACCAAGCGCAGCCGAGGACACTGCCAGTGTCTTAAGTATTTTTAACTCAGAAAAGTGGGAATTATATTTCAGCCTTTTTCTGTTTGGCAAATCCCGCATTTCCCTATCAGCAGGGCTTCATTTTGAAATATTGTTACTCCATATAATAACACAACATCATACTGGGTGGCACATGAGAAAAATTCAGCATTTACTGCATCCCTGGGATTAGGGGATATATCCTAGGAAATTATATCTGCCTTAATTTGCTTGTATTGGCTAAGTACTCTGGTGGGTGGGGTCTACAGCATACAACCAAGGGAAGTATGTATTTTGTTCTCATGTATTCAAGTCCCTAATGACAGATGCTTAAGACTTTGTACTGGCTCTACATCTATGGAAGAAAGCTGTCCAGAGTACTTGGTCTCTAATAAAGTCAAATATCCACAGTAACCTGATGAAGATGTTAATGGCTGTCTTGGATGTTGCAAACCCTCAGCAGATGACTGACAAATTTTACAGATAAATGCTAGCATTTTCATGGGGATGTGACTGATAAACAATCAGGGTGAGTCACTCAGTAATAAAGATTGTGTAAACTACCAGTGAAAAATTAAGAGGCAGCCATGTGCAGCAACAGTTCTTTGTATATGTATATCTGCAACATACAGACATGTTAGTAGACATAAATCATTATACCATGATTGGCAGCTACTTCTGTGACTGTTTCAATATCCAACTCAACAGTGATTGCTCCCAGATATAGACTTGTTTGCATCTTTATGCAGTACCCAGCTTTTCACGTTATGGTTCAGAGCACAGAATGTGGTGTCAAGGAACTGGAGATCCAAACAGTATTACAGGTTCCTCTACTGTATCTTATGTTAGAAGCATGAGGCAAAAAGCCCTGTGATTCTCAAACCTCTATTCTTGACCCCATAAACTTGTTTCTTTCTAGCAAAGTAGTCTGCAAAACAACTTCAGTATCTTCCTTTCAGGGAAGATCATTTGATGCAACTATAACCAAGGTCATTCATTTAGCACTTCACTTAGTTACTTGGAGTTGAGATTTTAATTCCCAACATTTATTTGCTGTTCTTTTCGGCTAAGGCTGACCCTTCACTTCAGGGAGCAATAACAGCTGATTTGGCCAGGGCCGTAAGTGTTTTATTTTTCCAGATGTGTTTCCGCTTCTGCCATTTTCAAAACAGTGAGATCCTCAAGCTATACCTCCATTAGAAGCTAACTGAAATTTCTCAGAGTAGAAGTTTTTAATACAGTAATAGTTCAAGGGGTGCTTGTTAATGGCTTCACCCATTTCCTGGATTTCATAGTATGCTATTGATCCAGATTGGGAAGATATGTAGACTGAAATATAGTACATTTGTGAGGATGATTGCTTTTAACAGTAAATGATCAACTTGTCAAACTAGCAAGATGATTTTACAACAGAAAGTCACTGATAGATTTTTATGTTTGTGCCAGGAGTGGTTCAATGTTTGTGCTGTTGGGTCTTTTTGCTATAATTGTGCGAATGTGGAGTCAGAATATTTAGTGGTGAGCAAAGTCTCACAAATGATGGTACAAGTATTTTCTGTTATCAGATTAAGTTCCCAGTGACTTAAAATTGGGGACTTGTGCCCTCACTGAGTTTGGCAGTCAATGAAATATAAGGGAAGCAATGAAGTATTCCTGTTTTCATTACACTGTCCCTCCCTCTATTTCCTGTGATTACAGTCTGGTTTTGTTTCTTTCCTTCATCTAGTCCTACAGTTAGTTTGTTGTTTTTATACTTGGTGAGGTCTGAACTTGGCCTATCAAACTTGTGTTGTTGATATGAGGCAGTTTTTATGCTTGCTGTAATTTGAACTTGGCCTATCAAATCTGTGTTCTGCCACCATGGCGTTATGGTGCTTTAACCACTTGCCAAAACAGAACCTTGTAGTAGGAAACCATGTCAGTTAAGACAACGTATGTATTTTGTAACTCCTAAGTTTAGAGTCATTTTGTTAATTTGTGTTGGTCATCACAATGGAATGACAATGGCTTGTTACTTTTAAGTAGGTTATAACTCAAGAGAGCACACAATTATGGCTTTTTTTTCAGTTAGATATGTTGTATCTTGTTTGGACCTTGTGGGATAAACTCCTTCCTGATATTGTAGTGAAAAAGGATGCTGGATATGGCCACAGTTTGATGCATACTGCTCAACTGTACAGATTTTCACAAAAGTTCAGATATTTATTTATATTTTTGACATGTTCCTCAAAATTTGTGGTTTTATAGCAAGTCACTGAGGAATGAAGTTATTAAATAATGACACACATTTGAGTTTCAGATTTTATATCCTTCAGAAAAATGCATGCTAACACAAAACCTGATACTCTACCAACTTGTACGTTTATAAAATGTATCTATTTTTAGGCTCTAAGTCCCCATTATTTTAGGTTTTGTCTAGATTTCTTGAGCTAAGAGGTTGAGAGGTATGTAACTTTTTCAAAGACAGGAAACTTCCCTCTTTACGACTGAGTTGGCAAAGTGGCCAAAACTGTCTGAAGCAACTCTCAGATGGTGAAAAATCATCTGGGTTTGTCTTCCACTGTCATGAAAGGAAAGTTGATTAAGAGTTATGCCTCTCATTAATTCCAAAGTCTGAGTAACTGCAGGGAGACGGTGGTCTGCGTCTATATACAATATATCACAGCCCTGAACCCCTAATCTGAAAACTCATTCATTGAGATAATTTTCAATTTAGAGATGAAACAGTTCATCAAAAGCACAGACATAATTCATAAATATGAAAGCAGGGAGACTTCTGTCATCTATTCTTATAATGCACATCTGACATAGCTGTACTTTTTCTTTATTTCAGGGCTCATAAATTAGGGAAGTGAACGCACACTACTGTCAATACTTTAATAAGCACAGTTTTATTCAAGTCAGTATTTCAGATATGTTGTCCACATCAAAATGTACATTATGTCTCACTGTGTCATTGCTTCGAATAACCTGGACAGATCTGTGAACAGCACCGAGTGTGTGATTTCCCACAAGACTGCTTGTTGCCATTCATAACTAATTATGAAAGAACACTGAACAGCAACTTAGCACACAGCCAGTGGTTGGGTAAATGTGAATTATTTCCTTTCTTTTGTTTATTTTGTTTAGCAAGCTTTTTAATGTTGTGTACTGACAAATGTATTCTAGAGTGGTAAACATGATTTCAGTTAATTAATTATTTCCATAACTCAGTGGTAACCCACATGCTTTAATAGTATTACTTGAATCTTAAGGTTTATACAGAGACCTGAATGGTGAGAGTAGACTATATTGCAAAAGCATGCTTCTGGTTAATAGAACTTGACAAATTTTATGAAAATGAAATGCAGCTCATACAATAATTGAATTATTTCCACCGAGCTTATGCCTCTGGAATTAGTATGCATTAATTTTTCATTTAGCAGAGAGGCTTATGAATCATTAACGGTGTGCTATTGACTTCTGTGCTATCCCACTGTCAACAACAGCAGAAGTAAGCGACGAACAAGGAGCTGCCAGATTTACCTTCACTTATTATTCTTCTCTTGACTGGCAAGGATTCAGTGCTAAAATTCTTAAACTACTGGCTCTGTTGAAGTATATTATGAAGTCGGTGAGTTCTATTTAAAAAGCAGAACATAATAGGAAAAAATAAATCATTGTCATAAAGCAGCAACTGGTAATAAACCATTCTGACTGAGTCCCATTCAAATGAAATATGTTTATTTGCTGGAAATAGTTTCATGTTCAGAGAAATAATTAAAATTTAAAGAGTTAGTGGAGCTGAACAAGTACGTAGAACTGCCCATTAATATAGGACAGACAGTTTTATTGCCTGGTATTTTCAAAATATTTTTAGCTTGATATCTAGATTTTTTCTGCCTAGATGCACTGAACTCTGATGTGAAAATGGTGTTTTACCTAGAAGCAGCCATGACTGACTCTATTGCGTATTACATCATCATCATCATCATGTTCGGTTGTTATGGGATGTTTTGTAGTATCATAATATCTGCAACTATTTGTAATAAATGAACAAGAAACATGACATCCTTTTTATTTGTATTATTATAATTAATGTATTTGTATTATTATAATTAATGCATTTAGTACAGAGTACTGTAAAATTTGAGCTTTCAGTGAGCTGCTAACAGTGCCCAGGGTACAGGGTTTGATTCTTTCTACCTTCAATTACCTGCTGTGTGACTCTGAGCAAAACAAAAGATAGTGCTCCTGGGTTGTCCCAGAAAAGGGACAGTTGTGTCTAGTGGTCAACAAGTAGGTAAAAACACTGAGGAATATGTAGCTTCTTAGTACCATTCATAGAAATAATCTATTTTAAAGACTTGCTTTTAAACATCTGTAGTAATAGACACTGGTCTGAAAAGTTGTACTTCATCTATAAGCACTGTATTACTGTTTCCAATTTTAGAAATACTATTTATTTATTTTACATTTATTTTACATTTGTTGACCGGGCTAGTCTGGCTGGATACATGTCCATTTTCAGCAGAGGCCCAAGGAGAAAAGCTCCACTATATAATAGTAAATAAAACAGCACATTAAGAGACTAAAATGTAAGTAACTACAGAACTATTCCAGCAATTTAACAGAACAGTAGCAATTTAACATAAAAAAATACAACGAGGATCCCTAATCCCATACTCTTTACAGTAGCAGGAATTGTAATGAAAAAAATAAACAGACACTAGAGTCTATACAATATTTACAATATTAACAGATATAATAAACATTTTGTGCCAGAGCAAATAGTTTTAAGACCCAGACTTGTACAGTAGGAATCAAAATACAAGGTTTAAATAGAAGGTGAGATAGGTTGCAGTAATATATCTAGTGTAAATGAGAAAGTGACATCATAGGAATAGTAATATCCATGTGGATGCCAGGAGGGCTGCAGAGGAGGAGGAGTAATAATGAGAGAGACAAGTAGAAAAGATGGATGTATAGCAACAGGCAAAGGAAGTTGGATGCTGGGGTCAGTCAGGATTTGAGCAAGGGCAAAGCCAGTGAGATTTGAAATAGTTCTTTAATTGTTTCTTAAAAAGTTGTGATGAGACTAAAATAGTCAGTTCAATGGGAAGTTTATTCCAGTACGAGCCAACCACATTTGTGAACAAGGAGTCACCAGATTTATTGTGTGATTTGAGAGTAGCTGCTAGCAGTTTGCTAGCTGAGTGAAGGGAAGTAAGATTCCTGTAAGGAGCAACAAGGTTGTTAAGTATGGGTGTATTAGTAGGGTAATAGAGAATTTTATGGGTGATAACTAATTGATGTAGAAGAATAAGATTTTGAAGTTCAAGCCAGCCAAGTTTTTTGAGATTAACACAATGATGGGTACAAAATGGGGAGCCTGTGGCAAACCTGGTAATGCTATGGTAGGATGTGGCTAGTTTCTGAATGTTAGATTTTGATAGGTTGATAAAAGATGGAGAGGCATACAATAATGTAGAGATGAGATGAGTTTGGGCTAGAGACACCCTGGTAGTTGCTGAAAGAAAGGGTTTAAGTCTGTAGAGGGCACCAATCTTTTTATTAACAGCTTTGATGGTTAGGTTGATGTGGGAATCAAAGTTTAGTCGATTATCTATTGTAAACCCTAGTAGTTTAGTGGAACAAGCAGGTGTTATGATAGTGCCATTGTCAGAGACAATAGAAAAGGAGAGAGGGGCAGACTTAAGGGTTGGAGAAAAAAGTAGTAATTTGTTTTTTTTTTGGGATTAAGGAGGAGACAGATATGTTGGAATCAGTTTTCTGCTGCTGTAAAAACATTTTGGGTGGAAGAATGAAGTTCAGCTGGAGATACAGCAGTACAGATAAGTGTTGAATCATCTGCATACTGACTGCATGTGGATGTTGGGAGGGAAGTAGACAGGTTATTTATAAAAATGGAGAAGAGAAGGGGACCTAAGATGGATCCTTGGGGGACCCCGATGGTGACTGGGAGCTAAGAGGATAAATGGCTGTCTCAAAGGACTGCTTGTCTTCTATCTTTCAAATAGGAGTTAAACCAGCGCAATGCCAAAGAGTCAAGAGAAAGAGATTTCAAAGTGTCTAGCAGAAGATGAAGGTTCACCATATCAAAGGCTTTAGAGAGGTTGAGAACTAAAGCAGAGGAGAATAGGTTGTTATTGCGATTTTTGTTGATGGAATCTGTAAAGGAGAGAAGAGCAGTGGAAGTGCTACGGAAAGGTCTAAAACCATTTTGGGAGTCTGCAAGTAGGTTATTATGTAGAAGATGATTCAAAAGTTGATGGTGTATACAACATTCCATAATTTTAGTTAGTGGTGATAGTAAGGCTATAGGACGGAAGTTAGAAAGTTCATTAGTGTTTCCTCCTTTATGCAGTGGAATGATATGAGAGACTTTCCAAAGGGAAGGAATAGTAGATTCGGTTATAGTTCTGTTAATTAAGATGGAGATTGGGTATGCTAGTTCTGCTGCTGCTAGCTGCAGATATTCAGCTGGTAGTTGGTCAGCTGAAGGAGTACAAGGTTTAAGTTTTGAAAGTAGCTTGTGAATATAGGCTGTGGAGACTGTACTAAATTTAGAGTGGGGGTATTGTTATGAGGAGAGGTATTTTGAAGGGAAGTGGGGAGAACCATGGTGTTGGCTAGAGAGGTGACTGTTTCAGAGAAGAAGTTGTTGAATGTATTGGCTATTACATTGGGAGGGGTCTGAGCTAAGTTAGCTGGAGTAGGTGTTTTGGAATTCCCAGGATGGAGCAGTTTATTGATTCCTGACCAGAATTTTTTGGGGTTATGATTTTGATTTTGTTGATATTGGAGGTAGAATTTTTTTTTATCCAGAAGGGTGAGTTTTTTTGTAGTATTTCTAAGGTATTTGAAGTTATGATGGTCAGTTGGGTTTTTTGTAGTTCTCCATTTTGTCCATAGTTTGTTCCTTAATAGCACTGTTTGCTTGGTTTCTTTAGAAAAGCCAAGGGGCTGCTTTGGATCCCATTCTAATTAAGTGAGAGGGGGCATGACAATCTAGAATTTGGAGAAATGTGTTGCTTGAAATGGGTAACTGCCTCATCAAGTGGAAGGTGTTTCAGAGCTGACCAGTTGCATTCTTTGAGCTCATCAAGGAAGTCTTGAAGCAGGGGCGGCTCGTGGCATCGGGCTGCCGGACTGCAGCCCCCTCAAATTAAAAAAGAAAACAAAAAAAAAAAAATCTCGGGAGGGAGCTTGGGATCTCGTCGTCGGGAAGGAGCTTTACTGGGATCTCACGGGTCTTTGTGAGTATTGCGCGGGCAGGAAATGGTATGGAGAACACACAGGTAAGTGTATGGTGCATTTTACTTTATGTGTTGGTGCTTGTAACTGGAGTTGTGTATGTGTTAGCTGGTGCTTGTAACTGGAGTTGTGTGTGTGTGTGTGTGTGTAAATGCCCCAGGTGCTCATGGTGGTGTGGTAGGGAATACCTCAGGCTTGAACCCTGTACCCTGTATGCAGGTGTTAAAGACTTGAGTTCCCTACCCACCACCATTTGTAAAAAAAATTGCAGATTTTTGCCTCATATTTGATCTGAGCTGTTCCTCATAATATCTGTGGTTTGTAAATGTTGCAATGCTTGATATTTGATGGTGTAGTAGTAGCATTGTTGCCTCACAGCTGCAGGTTCTCAGGTTTGATTCTTGGCTGGGGTTCCTTCTTTGTGGGGTCCGTATCTTCTCCCTGTGTTTGTGTGGGTTTGCTTTTGTGTCCTCCCATGTTACAAAGACATGTCTGCATTATTTCTTCCTGGGCCTCTGCTGAAAATTGTTCCAAGTCAGACTGTCCTGATTAACAAATGTTAAATAAAATTGACCGACATTTGAATTTCAGACTTCAGGTTTCTGAATGTTTAATTCCTTGCAGATTTGATGGTGCAGTGGTAGTATTGTTGCCTCACAGCTATAGGTTTTCTGGTTTGATTCTTGGTTGGGGTGGCTTCTGTGTGGAGTCTGCATCTCCTCCCTGTGTTTGTGTGGATTTGCTCTGGTGCCCTGCCATTTTACAAAGACGTGTCTGCAGTATTAATCCCTGCGTCTCTGCTGAAAATTATTTTTGTTCTGTCCGCAGTAAAATTGACCGGCATTTGAATTTCAGACTTCAGGTTTCTGAATGTTTAATTCCTTGCAGATTTGATGGTGCAGTGGTAGTATTGTTGCCTCACGGCTATAGGTTTTCTGGTTTGATTCTTGGTTGGGGTGGCTTCTGTGTAGAATCTGCATCTCCTCCCTGTGTTTGTGTGGATTTGCTCTGGTGCCCTGCCATTTTACAAAGACGTGTCTGCAGTATTAATCCCTGCGTCTCTGCTGAAAATTGTTTTTGTTCTGTCCGCAGTAAAATTGACCGCATTTGAATTTCAAACTTCATGTTCTTCAGAATACATAGTAGCACAACCTTTTTTTCTAGCAATTTTCTAAGTTTATAAGATGAATATTTTAAATTTGTCCCTATTTTTGGGACTGTATTCCCCATTATTGGCTTCGTCCAGGTTTTTGTGCTAAGGTTGACAGCTATGGCAAGAACTGAATTCACTGAATATGGACTGTAGAATTGTGCATATTTACTGATAAAGGTGCACTGTAGAATTGTGCATATTTACTGATAATGGTGGACTGTAGAATTGTGCATATTTACTAATAATGGTGGACTGTGGAATTGTGCATATTTACTAATAATGGTGGACTGTAGAATTGTGTATATTTACTAATAATGGTGGACTGTGGAAGTCTGAGTAGACTTTTTATGATAAATGTTCTCAACTGGGCAGTTTTGCCATTATGGGTGCATATGTTTTGTTTCATTGCTTACTGGAAAAATGTTCAAAACAAATTTAAAACACCCTCTAACAAGTGTACTGTATTGTACAAGGAATATAATTTTAGTACAATGAGGAAGGTGTATCAAAGAGCACATGTATATTTCATATGCAAGGGGCCTATGATTCGAAAACAGCCCAAAATTAATCTTTATCTGCCACTGGCAAAATGTATTTTCTTTGAATGTGGGTTTCAATGCTGTTTCAATGAATGTGAGTTTCAAGGGCAGAGAAGTTTTAATGCTAAGTTTTCATTGTGAGACTGCATTGCTTTGTTTAACAGATGACTTAATGTTTGTGCTGTAAAATACAAAATAAAACTTTCAAATGAAGTCCAATAATTGAAGTAAAGCAGTATGCACATTAGTGTTTATGGTAAATGGAGTGAAATAGCCAAGTAATGGTTAATTGGAATGGCTGCAGAGGCTCCAGTTCAACCATTATTTTGTCAGGGGGGGGGAGGGCAGCAAACCCAGACAGGCCCAGCTGAACTATACCTCCCAACTGTCCAGATTTGTAAAGAATGAATAGATTTTTGCTTCTTATTTTTGGTTTGTTGTTCATAAAATTTGTAGTTTTAATTCCTAAATGATTTGCCAGAAGTCACTAAATAATAAGTTTCAGACTTCATAACCTTCATAAAAATGCATGTTAAAGTAAGAGCAGTTCTATCAACTGTCTCAATTTATACAAGAGCAATTTTTAGTACTGTTTATATGTGCCCCCAATATATTTGGCCTTGTTCAGATTTACTGCATTAACAGGTTGAGAGGTACATGCAAATAAATTGCTTTATAGAATTAGGCATAGCCAACCTCTCAACTGTCCCCAATTTTTGGCTCAAAATGTTGCTCTTCCCCTAATAATCCCTCCAAAATAGCAATTTTGGAAGAAAACATGGAGGGTTTACAATTAAGAAATAACTGTAATAATCAAAGTTATAGATTACTTGAAATGCATGTAGATTCTTTTATTTTGTCAGCTGCTCAAGGTAGCAGTACTAATATTAAAGTGTCCCTTCTTTGACAGGTAGAAGCTGTATTGTGTGTCTATTTTATATTTTTGCATCACATTTTGGTCCATTTTTCATAAAATTGTGTTTTTGGCAAATTAGTGACAAATCACTAAAGACTGAAGTTAGAAAATGACAGACATTTGAGTTTCAGATTTTATACCCTTCAGAAAATTCATACTAATGCAAGACCTATTCTATTATCTTTCTAAGTTTATTAGAGCAATATTTAAAAATTGTCCTTATTGTTGTGCCTTTGTCCCACTTCTTTGTATGGCTTTGTCCAGATTTCTTGCTCTTGAGGTTGAGAGGTATGACAAATGTGTCAGGGCCATCACAGTCAGCCAGAGAGATTTCAAATTGTGACATGCTTGTTGCACCCCACTCCCCCATGTAGTGACTCTGGATGTGTCCAAGCAAGGCAAGGAGTAGTTGTATCTACCTTGGATGGCGAGGACACACTGCATAAGTACTACAGTGGCTTTTCATCTGTCCTTGATTTTGCAGAATGGTCTGGTTTCTGTCATATTTTTGTACTGTTGATTTATGCTTATTACTCAGATTTATGCTTATTACTCAAAGTGCCTGTTGCTCTGTGTTTAAGTAGCAATGCTTTAATGACCATAAGGTAAGCTTGTCTGACATCGTAAGATGCAAATAAGTTTTAATAAGCATACTGTTAGAGAATTGCCAACATTGAAAGCCTTTCTGTTGTTGCCATGCAGAGAATACTTGACTAGATAATGTATAAGCCTTGGGTATTAAAGGACAGGATTCCATTATTTTAAAAAGCTCATTACACTTGTTGGAGACTTCCAGTCATCTCTACAGACTTTACCTGTAAACTAAGCAGAATGCCAATCATGTGTGGTCCATAACCTGTACAGTAATCCTTTAAGCAATGTATCTTGAGCTTGTTTCTTGTTTGCTTTTCATTTTTTACTTTTATCATGTTTTCCCATGAAACAAGTTGTCAGGCAGCAGGTCTTTTTTGGATAAGAAACATTTTTACAAGTGGGGGCATCACATAGATTTCTACTTTCAGCATGTTGCTTGGTACTTTAATAAAGCTGAATATATTATAATTAGAACTGCAGTGCAAGGAGAAGTGGTTTGAGTTGAGTGCTTCTGGTTTTTCTTATACTTGATTTTGACTGGCATTCCAGTAATGTATTTAAAAAGTAATTTATTTTTTCATGCCTCACAACCTTTTGTTTCCATCTAGATATTAAGTAAGCTGTCATGCAGCCAATGCATTGAAATATTTTTATTCTTCTACACTTATTTTTGTCTTGATTGGACTTTCATAATGATGGTTTGCCACCCAGGGCAGCGTATTTAATTAAAGTTAGTTTTTTGTGGTTTTGTGCATAGCTCCTCCCCTTTATGGTTGACCACACCCCTTCCCTTTGACCCCACCCATTCAGCGTCTCCTGCAGCCCCCCTGTGATTTGAAGTCAACAGCCGCCACTGTCTTGAAGGATGATGTTTTTTTTGTTACGAATGGTACGATAGCTAGTCTGTTTGTAGTTACTATTTTTTTGTTTAGTGATATAGGTGAGAAGATGGTCACTGATATTGTAGGGAGTGTTCCAGTTTTATATGATAGGGGATTATTGTTGACCAATATCCAGTCCAAGATGGTCTGTTTATTGGTAGATTTGTGAATCCTAGTTGGGGAGTTTATGGTTTGTTGAAAGTTAAAGAGGTTGAGGTGATAGGTGGGTTTGGGGGATATGCAGGAGTTCCAATCAATATTAAAGTCTCCTAAGATTATGGTTTCCTGAGGAAAGGTAGATGAGAGCCAGCTAAGGATGTTTTCAAGTGTATTTAAGTTATTACCAGGAGGGATATAGGAACATATTATGTATATGGCTTTGTTTTTATTTACTTGGAATTTGCTGCAGAGTATTTCAGCATTGGCAGGGGAAGGAAGTAAGGAGTCAATTGAGACCACCTGCAGTTCAGATTTATAAAGTAAAGCAACTCCCCCACCCTTTTTGTTTAGACGATCCTGCCTTAAAATGCTGTAGCCAGGAGGAGTAATTTCATTGTCTTTGGTACCTGGTTTGAGCCAGGTTTCAGTAAGACAGAGGATATCAAATGAGTAGAGGTTGATTAAGGCATGGAGCTGTGTGATTTTATTGTTAATACTACGAATATTTAGGTGTGCTATTGAAAGGGAGTTAGAAGAGAAAGGTGACCTTAAATTGTTAGTAGTTTGGTCCGAGAGGATATGGATAAGGGAATTCTGAGGGCCAGGGTTGGGGTGAATGTCCCCGTGTACCAGTAAGAGTGTTTGTGGGAATGGAAGTATTTTTGAGATTTTAGAGGGTATTAGATAGAGCTTTTTAGCTGTGTGATACCTGTTGTAAATAAAATAAATTTAAAACAAAAGACTTCTTAACTTTCATGATAGTTCATCCAGAATATGTCCACTTGAGCCCTAGAGGCAATATGCAGTGAGTATTGCCTTTATGTCATTTTTCCAGATCCATGACATCATTGAAGCTACTGCTCATTACAATACAATTTATCAAACGTTCCCCTCCCCCAAACAAGCACAAACAAGTGTTTCTGCAACGGAGCTTTAACCCATTATACCCATGTACCCTTACTTTTAGGGAAGCATCAATACTGGAGAAAGGAAAAATAGGAGCTCTGACTGTAATGAGTTGAATCACTGATGAGCTATTATCTTTCCTAATATTCCACTACTGTAAACAGAAAAGTGTGTACCAGAACCCTTGATTTTATCTGCAGTCTGAAAATGTAGCAGCTCAGCAAACCTTTGCAATAGCTGGAGAGATCGCTAATGCATGCACATATTAGTTCCATGATGTTGGAAGCAAAGATAGCCAGATATCCTAGACTTTTCTAACATGGGCTACTGGTCCACTTCAACTTCTGTGGCTGTGTCCTCCATCTAGAATATTAGGGTATGACTCCCCCACTTTATGCAGCTCTCCACTAGAGAAACTTTATGGCAGCTGTAATCAGTTCCATACTTAAATAAATGCACAAGCATGAAAATCTTTGCTAGCCTGGAAATGATTTAACATCTCTTAAAGGACAGTGGCATGCTGCAAGTGCTTCTTGTTGCAGTACTCGAAGCGTAAAACGAACATCTGGTTACTCGAAGCATAAAACGAACATCTGGTTTTGTACCGAGCTTTGATCCCCCATCTGCCTCTGCTCACATGATTTGACCTGCCAGATGAGCATAATGGGTTAATGGTTGATGTTTCTTTTACATGTATGAAGTGTACAGACACAGTATTGGTGTGGTGTTTATGGCAAAATGGCAACATGCAGGATATAGCTAGAGTATGCTATATATGATTTGGTGGAGAGACGTGCTAAAGGTATCATATACAGAATGGAACCACCATGTACTCTGAATGGCGAAGTAAGATTTTGTGTCCATGATGTGAAGGGACACAGCACTGGCTATTCTCCATGATTAAGCAGAGGGATAGATATTTGAGGAGATGCTTGGGATTAAGGAGGAGTGGTTTGGCAGTGTTTGCTTGCCTTTCCCTGAGGTGGAAAGGGATGTGCATCTTAGGGGAGCACTGCTGTTAAGATGCCCTGATGACGATCAGATCAGCTAACAATGAGCATCTGCTTGTTAACGTCAGGAGGTGGGACCATATACAGACTTATATATGCTACAGAAGTGATTGACAGCTCTGCAATATGCCTATGAAACACTCAGCAATTAAATGCTACTGAGCATGAATGGAGGGGCATAGAAAATTAAACTAGAAGCTCCTCCAATGGTTACCTTGCTGAAGGCCCTAACATAATATCATCAAGTAGGAACACCATGGATGGGAGGTGCTGATGGTTATCAGGCTCAGAGAAAGTGAAGAAGAAAGAAAAAAAAAAAAAAAAATGTTAGGTTGCAGATACATACCAGGAGAACAGAAAGTGACAGGGTGTTCAAACACACTTGGGCATATTACATGTTACAGGATGCAGAGACAGCTTGGGACAGACTATAACTGAGAATAATCTACATATCACATGGTACATGGATGTGGTGGGGACATGCTGGAATGAATGAGTTAATAGACACCAAGAAAATGTATTTATATACTGCATTTGATTAATGGGAAAATCTGACTGGGCAATAAAGCCCCTTTTCAGCAGAAGCCCGAGGAGAAAAGGCCCAATTACACATAAGAAACATACAGTAACCAGAGACAGCAGAGACTCAGTGAAGACATGCATGCTACATGTGGGAGAGTGCACAGACACAGCTAGGGCTTAGACTATATAATTAATGGTAAAATGCAAATGTGTTCCTAAAACACATCATGACTATTCTACACATCGGTTACTGAGACTCAGAAGGTAGATGAGGCAAATCATAATGTTTAAACACACAGCAGGGGCAAAATGTTTGCTGCAGGATATTAAATTGCATTTGCAGCTTGTTACATGCCACAGATTGGAAGGGAAGAACAGGAATCTGATAGAGTGTAGGTACACGAAAGTACGTCTTACATCTTACAGACAGTATGAACACAGCATGCGCATTTTACATGTTAGAGATTAGTGTGGCATGACAGGGACATATTACGTGTAACAGTGTGTAGATATGAAAGAGGAAAGTGTATATCAGAGTACAGAGACATGACAGAAACATAATACATGTTACAGAGTGGACAAGCATAGGAACATATTAATTTTTAGAGTGCAGAGACTCAGCAGGAACATGCTACATATATCAGCCTGCAGAATCACAAACAGGAACATGTTACATAGAATGTATGAATAAGGCAGAAAATACTACATATCACAGAGATCAGAGGTGCAGGAGAAATGTACTACCTACCATATAATGTAGGCATACAGCAGGAGCATGCTACCTATCATAGAATGTAGGCATACAGCAGGAGCATGCTACTTATCATAGAATGTTGGGATACAGCAGGAACATGCTACCTACCATAGACTGTAGGGACATGGTAGGAGCATGCTACCTACCATAGACTGTAGGGACACGGCAGGAGCATGCTACCTTTTTATTTTATTTATTTATTTTTATTTATTTTACATTTGTTAACGGCATGTATCTTTCTATTCTATAGTAAAACCTACCTACCATAGAATGTAGGCATACAGCAGGAGCATGCTACCTATCATAGAATGTTGGGATACAGCAGGAACATGCTACCTACCATAGACTGTAGGGACATGGCAGGAGCATGCTACCTACCATAGAATGTAGAGGCACGGCAGGAGCATGCTACCTACCATAGAATGTAGGGACACTGCAGGAGCATGCTACCCATCATAGAATGTTGGGATACAGCAGGAATATGCTACCTACCATAGACTGTAGGGACATGGCAGGAGCATGCTACCTACCATAGAATGTAGGGACACGGCAGGAACATGCTACCTACCATAGAATGTAGGGGCATGGCAGGAGCATGCTACCTACCATAGAATGTAGGGACACGGCAGGAGCATGCTACCTACCATAGAATGTAGGGACACTGCAGGAGCATGCTACCTACCATAGAATGTAGGCATATGGCAGGAGCATGTTACTTATCACAGAATGTAGGGACATAGCAGGAACATGCTACCTAACACAGAATGTACACAGCAGGAACATGCTACCTACCATAGAATGTAGACTTATGGCGGAAGCATGCTACCTATCATAGAATGTTGGGATACAGCAGGAAGATGCTACCTACCATAGACTGTAGGGACATGGCAGGAGCATGCTACCTACCATAGAATGTAGGAACATGGCAGGAGCATGCTACCTACCATAGAATGTAGGGACACGGCAGGAGCATGCTACCTACCATAGAATGTAGGGACACTGCAGGATCATGCTACCTACCATATAATGTAGGCATATGGCAGGAGCATGTTACTTATCACAGAATGTAGGGACATAGCAGGAACGTGCTACCTGTCACAGAATGTACACAACAGGAACATGCTACCTACCATAGAATGTAGGCTTACGGCAGAAGCATGCTATCTATCATACAATGTAGGGACATGGCAGGACCATGCTACCTATCATAGAATGTAGGGACATAGCAAGAGTATGTACCTACCACAGAATGTATGAATAAGGCAGAAAATACCACATATCACAGAGATCAGAGATGCAGAAGGAATGTACTACCTACCATAGAATGTAGGTATACAACAGGAGCATGCTACCTATCATAGAATGTTGGGATACAGCAGGAAGATGCTACCTACCATAGAATGTAGGGACACAGCAGGAGCATGCTACCTACCATAGAATGTAGGGACATGGCAGGAGCATGCTACCTACCATAGAATGTAGGGACATGGCAGGAGCATGCTTCCTACCATAGAATGTAGGCATATGGCAGGAGCATGTTACTTATCACAGAATGTAGGGACATAGCAGGAACTTGCTACCTATAAAAGAATGTACACAGCAGGAACATGCTAACTACCATAGAATGTAGGGTCATGGCAGGAGCATGCTACCTACCATAGAATGTAGGGACATGGCAGGAGCATGATACCTACCATAGAATGTAGGGGCATGGCAGGAGCATGCTTCCTACCATAGAATGTAGGCATACTGCAGGAGCATGTTACTTATCACAGAATGTAGGGACATAGCAGGAACTTGCTACCTATAAAAGAATGTACACAGCAGGAAAATGCTACCTACCATAGAATGTAGGGTCATGGCAGGAGCATGCTACCTACCATAGAATGTAGGGACATGGCAGAAGCATGATACCTACCATAGAATGTAGGGGCATGGCAAGAGCATGCTTCCTACCATAGAATGTAGGCATACTGCAGGAGCATGTTACTTATCACAGAATGTAGGGACATAGCAGGAACTTGCTACCTATAAAAGAATGTACACAGCAGGAACATGCTACCTACCATAGAATGTAGGGACATGGCAGGAGCATGATACCTACCATAGAATGTAGGGGCATGGCAGGAGCATGCTTCCTACCATAGAATGTAGGCATACTGCAGGAGCATGTTACTTATCACAGAATGCAGGGACATAGCAGGAACATGCTACCTACCATAGAATGTAGGCTTATGGCAGAAGCATGCTACCTATCATACAATGTAGGGACATGACAGGACCATGCTACCTATCATAGAATGTAGGAACATAACAATAGCATGTACCTACCATAGAATGTATGAATAAGGCAGAAAATACTACATATCCCAGAAATCAGAGATGCAGGAGGAATATATTACCTACCATAGAATGTAGGCATACAGCAAGAGCATGCTACCTATCATAGAATGTTGGGATACAGCAGGAAGATGCTACCTACCATAGAATGTAGGTACGTGGCAGGAGCATGCTACCTATCACAGAATGTAGGGACATGGCAGGAACATGCTACCTATCACAGAATGTAGGGACATGACAGGAGAATTCTACCTATCATAGAATGTAGGCATATACGGCAGGGAACATGCTACCTGCCATAGAATATAGTGATAAGACAGTAAATGCTACATGTCACAGAGATCAGATATGCAATAAGAACATGCTACATGTCATAGAATGTAGGGATAAGGCAGAAAATGCTACCTATCACAGAATGTTGGGCTATGGCAGGAACATGCTTCCTATCATAGAATGAAAGGATATAGTAAGAACACGCTACTTACCATAGAATGTAGGGATAAGGCAGGAACATGCTATCTATGATGGACTGTAAGGATATGGCAGGAATATGTTTCCTATCTTAGAATGTAAGGATAAATTACCACATCACCTTAAATCTCACAATTACCACAGTACCTTACATTTGACAGATGACAAAATGTGACAGTAGCTGGTACTTACAATCTCCTGTCTGTGCTGCTAACTCTCCCTCTCTACTTCCTGTTTAAAATTAGGCCTTTCTACTTCCCTGAAATGACTTTGTGCACCCATATCATGTTCCCTTTTCCTTTTCTTCTGTTGTCAGGTTAGAAGAACTCAAGCTTCTATAGTTCCTTGGCATGCCCATTCCTGTCAGTCCCAGTCATACTTTTGGTGGCTTTCCTCTGGGCTCATTCCAGCAGCATGTTGTACCTCTCCTTATATGGTCTTCAGAACTGTACATCATGCTCAAGTCTCACAACTGTGGAAGCTTTCTCTCTTTGCTTCTGGAGTCAGATATGCCTGTAAATGCCCTTCAGCATTATGTTGACTATTACCACTACCCTTTTACACTGCTCATAATGGTCCACTTCAGCAGTGGTCAGCACCCACTTATGCTCATCCATCTGATAATTTACACCACGATTGCTGTGGCCCAGGTCCACACTTTTAGAATATTCAGATCTCCCATGACTAAAACTCTGTTCCTCCTGTCTTATGAGTTCTAGTGCAGACCACTCCATTGAGAAATAATGTAAAATAGTTAATCAAATGTATAATCCCAAGATGAGAATAACCTAAAATGCAAGTAAAAATCATTACACAAGGTTGTCTGCCTACAGTAACTCAAACTAGAGCAAATTCATATCAGGACAAAGAGGTTTACTCTTGCTTACTATAGCAGGGCCAATTCTACAATATACATATATATATATATATATATATATATATATATATATGTATATATATATATATATATATATATATATATATATATATATATATATATCTAAAATCAGTTACATCTTTTAATTATTTTTAGCTCAGTTAAATGACTAGCCAAAATGCGGCATCTAATGTTTACTGACCCTACAGGAGTCCAGTTACTTAACACCAGAGCACAAAGGTACTTAGTTATATTACTAAACATCTCGCTCTCCTTTCAAAATTATACTGACCACATAACAACCAATGTCCTGCAGCGACTCAAGGCAGTGTACAACATGATGCATCATCTTGCTATTAAAGTGCGGTGTGCAATAGCTATCAATACCTTAATTCCTAAAATGAAATGCACACTGCCCATTACAGCTACTCTGTCAGTACAGAGCAATAGCTTACTTTCAACTGAAAACAAAGTCTGGAGATTCATACAGCTCCAAAAAAAAAAGTGAACTCCGTGGGGGACAGAGTTAAAAAAAAAATCAACCAACGGCAACAAGAAGATGCTCCAAAATGAAAGGAACACTAATTATTTATTTATAAAGTTTATTGCTTTCATCGGATTATCAGCAAGACTTCTCCAGAACTCTTTTGGAGTGTCTTTTTCTTGTTCTTGATTCACACACGTCACCAACGATAAAGAATGCGACTACTTAGCAATACAAAAACTCAAAAGCCCTGTTACAGCCAGGGCCGGCCACTTATCAACCTCCTTAATCTTCAAACTACTTAAAGAACGATACTCCACTTGCAAACAAGCTTATACTATGTGAGGAATCATAGTCCTTAAGAAATAATATCCTGGAGCTAGAAAGGCCTCAGTTCTCAATAACCTCCTGTGAAAAATCTTTCACTTGGCCTCCTGTCCTCTGAACAGCCTACCAAAACATACCTATTATATAAATGTTACGGATTTTTAAGAAATAAAAGGAAACTATACCTGAACAAAGAGTTTTAATGCAATTATTTTAAAGATACTAGGTAATTTTCTAGCTCCTCCCAGCTTTGTTCATACTCCTATTCTTAATCATAATTATAACAGACGAGAGTTACTCTATGCAGTGCACTTAGAATAACTCTCTTTTATATCTGATACTCAGGAGTTGCATTTTTGTTTATTGTATATTATTATCTTTTAGTGTATGTGCTCTACAATTGCAAATATTTAGTATTAATCTCTGAATGCCAACAGACGGTTTCTGTGTATTTATGTTTTATGTGAATCTGCTGATGTTTTTCGTGTTTCACTGTCGCAGTCCTCACATATGGGTTATCTGGCTCCCGGTAGACCTCAGTCAGCCCGAATACCAGAGTCCTTGGTATATGACGTCGACTGCCACTAGTTGTAAAAATGATGTCAGAATGTCAGGTATAAAGGGAGGCAGCCGACGCCATTTCCTCAGTCTTTCTTGCCACGGAGCCCGAAGCAGATGCAATTCACACTAGTGCCGGTCGGCCATTTACCTTCGTTTTGCTTTCAGACTACCAAGTTGAAGACGCCTTCAGATAAGTACCCCATTGGGGATCCTCTTTTCTTGCTTTAACAAATGTCAGATAAAGTTAATAACTGTCTTGCCTGTGGAAAACCGCACCGTGATTTCCATTCCTATTGTGCAACTTGTTTGGGCCTTGAGCACAACGTCCCTAACTGCGATCTCTGTGCTTCCTTTAACCCATGTACCATACGCCATAGAGCTAAGATTTTGTATAAGCATTTCAGACTGTGGCCTAAGTTCATCGGTATTGAAAAGGTCCCAAAGAAACACGAACTCGAGGTAACAAGGAAAAAAGTTTATAAAGCGCTTTTCGTCAAATGCAATGATTCGTTGTCTGAGGAAGTCAAATCATTGCATTTGATGAAAAGCACTTTATAAAATTTTTTCCTTGTTACCTCGAGTTCGTGTTTCTTTGGGACCTTTTCAGTATTTGTAGTAGTTCAGTTTTTTAGTTTTAGCAAGTAAGTTCTTTGGTATGGCATCTTCTGGTCTCCCGACTGTGGATATACCTAGGAAATGCAAAGACAAGGACTGCGACAGGTCTAGGGTTAAATCTGCAGATGACGCACCAGTGAAATTGGTCGTCAGCACAGCAGTAATCAGTGAGGTGCTTTCGCAGCCGCTGCAGTCTGCAGATTTTCAGCTACAAGCCTCTGCCAAGACCTTTATGGAGTCCTCCATGCGCAGGCTGCTATTTCGTTTTCAGACCCTCTGCCTGTCGCCACCTCAGATGGGTCCGGAGCTGCTTTGCAGGCACCGGCTTCTGATGCCTCTTCTTTTCAACATGAGACCAGAACCAGACCTTTTCGACATGAGACCAGAACCAGACCGACTACCTTAGTTCAGACTTCTGCAGTTGTTAGGCCTCCCGAGTCCCTCCGGATTGATAGTAAACCTTCCAGCCGCAAACCTACTCACAAACAGGTGTTGGCCTCCCCTTCTGTGCCTCAGTCCCAGTTGGTAAAGATGGCTGGTGATCTTCTCTCCTTTATTAGGGGCTCTCATCCCCCCCCCCCTTTAAAGAGGGCTAAGGGAAAATTTCCTGATGTTTTGTCTGCCTCAGATTCTGAGATTTCCAGTATGTCTGCTGGTGAAGAAGGAAATTCTCAACTTTTTTCTGGCTTTGAGGATTCTGATGTTGAGGACTGTATCCCTTCTGCCTCCCCTCCAGAAGATTTTTCCTTTGGGGATACATTGAATACCCTTAGGAAGCATTTTAAATGGGAGTGTCAGGATTTTCCACAGTCTAAGAAAAGAATCAGGGAATTTTTGGATTTGCCACAGCATAAGCCTCTGGCTATACCTCCAGTTTTGGAAGTTGTGGATTATGTTTTCATGGAAAATTCATTAACTCCTAATTCTGTTCCTCCTGCTCCTAGAAAACCTGATAGGTATTATAGGGTTCCTGAATCTCATCAATTCCTTTTTAAAAGCCTTATTGCTGATCCAGAAATTATTTCTCAAGGCCCCAAGGGTGTTAAGGCTACTATTGCTAAAAACCCTGTGCCTTCTGATAAGGAGACTAGGGCCTTGGACAGGTGGGGTAAAAAAGTCTATACCTCTGCAACTCTTGTCATTAGATCCATGAATTGTCTTTTTCACATGATAAAGTATCAGCAGCATACTTTGGAGGCTATTAAGGCTAAACTTGAAAATATTCCTTCTATGACGGAGAACAAAGATTTACAAAACTTACTGAATTCTGCTACTTTAGTCGATAAGCATTCACTTCATTGTGGTTTTGACACTTTGGAGGCTTCCTGCAGAGCGGCAGCCACTGGTCTGTAATTAGAAGACATGCTTGGCTCAGGGAGCAGCCTCTTTCTGAACCTGTTAAGTGTAAATTGCTGGATGTTCCTTTGCACAAGGACAATCTTTTTGGTAATAAGTCTGAGGAAGTACTGAAAAAGTTGGAGGATAAGACAAAATCTATGCAAGCTGTAAAAGATTCCCTTCAGGTTCAGCCTCCTTGGTTTAGTAGGCATTATCTTTCCAAGAACTGGTCTTTCCCTGATCCTGGCAAGCAGGGTCGCTCTAGGCCTAGGGGTTTCAGATCTTCCAGAGGGCAGGCTTCTGCCCCTCAAAGGGCTAAACAATGGCATTCTTCTTCCGCTAAATCGGGGAGTTCAAAGCCAGATTTCCAAAGCAAGCATTCTCAATGACTCCTTCCTTCCTGTGCCTACCTCTGCAGACCCTGGGTTTCCTTTGGGGGTAAGGTTAGCCAGGTTCGCAGAGATATGGTCTACTATCACAGATGACAAATGGGTGCTCAATGTAGTAAACCAAGGTTACAAGTTTTACTTTCTCACTTTCCCTGTTTTACAAGAGTACCCGGACATGCCCAGAACTCTCAGGGCAGAGGTAGAAACTCAAATTTCTTCTTTACTGACTATGGGGGCTATAGAGCCAGTTCCTGCAAATCAGGCAGGCTTAGGTTTTTATTCAAGAATTTTCCTGGTACCCAAGAAAGGGGGAACCTGATGTCCTATTCTGGATCTGTCTATTCTAAACACTTTTCTGGTGATTCCCAAATTCAAAATGCTCACCCTTCAACATTCACTACCAATGCTGGGCAAGGATTCATGGCTGGTAACTTTGGATCTCAAGGAGGGTTATCTGCACATCCCAATAAGGGAAAGTTGCAGGCAGTTCCTTCACTTCAGGGCTGGGGAGCAACACTTTCAATTGTCTGCATTGCCCTTTGGCTTATCTACTGCTTCCAGAGTTTTTACCAAGTGCCTGGCTCCAGCCATTGCTTTTCACAGGCAGAGAAACATTCAAATTTATCCTTACCTGGATGACTGTCTCATTCAAGCACAACTTGAAAAGGATTTGGAATTTGTGAAGTACACTTTCATCTCTTTGGGTTACACTCTCAATGAAAAGAAATCAAAGTTGATTCCTACAAGGGAGATTGTTTTCCTGGGAGCAAGTCTGAATACAGCCACCCAGATGGCATTCCTCCCTCAACAGAAGCAAGAAGATCTTTCAGCTTATTTCATGAACTTGGCAAGTATGACCCAGCTCTCTGCAAGGCAATTCCTGCAAGAACTGGGGTTCATGGCTTCATGTATTTTGATGATCCAATATCCAAGGCTGCATATGAGAAAACGTCAATGGTACCTCAAGAATCTTTGGTGTCAACACACACAGGACTTAGACTTCATTCTTCCCCTGATTCCCTGTCTACAAATGGAGTTCCTCTGGTGGGCGACAGCCTGTTCTCAGAACAAGGGTCTGCCTTTCTGCCCACTGCCTGCCAGCCAGACTCTCACCACAGATGCCTCAGATGTTGCATGGGGGGCTCATCTGGAAGGCAGGGGCATACAGGGGACATGGAGCAACAAGCAGATTCATCTGCACATAAACTTAAAATAATTGATGGCAGTGCAGCAGGCCTTGCTGGCTTTCAAGGACCTACTCTACCCTGGGACTCTGCTGATCAAGACAGACAATACCACAGTCATGTGGTACATCAACATGCAATGGGGGGGAGACTCACTCTTACCCCTTGTGCAGAGAAAGCATGAGACTATGGGCCATAGCAGCATCCATGGGCTTACATCTAATAGCCCAGTATCTCCCAGGGAGGCTAAACACCTTGGCGGATCATTTGAGCAGACATGTTCTGGATCCTGACGAGTGACAACTGACAAGGACATTTTCCATCGCATTACTCATCATTGAGGTACCCCACAAGTGGATCTTTTCTCCTCTCACATCAATCATCTCCTTCCAACCTTCTGCTCCAGGGAGTTTCACAACAAAGTTTGGAGGGTGGACGCGTTGTCCTTCCCATGGACACATCTCTCAGTTTATGCATTCCCTCCTCTGCCTCTTCTTCCCAGAGTGCTGCAAAAGATAAGGGATGAAAAACCAAAGGCTATTCTGATAGCACCAGATTGAACCAGGCAGCATTGGTATCCCCTCCTTCGCAGCCTTTCCCAGGCTCAGCCTTGGCATCTTCCCCTGGTACCAGATCTGTTGGTTCAGGAAGAGAGAAAAGTTTCTTCATCCTCATCTTCAAACTCTGCATTTAACTGCCTGTCTAATACTTTAAAACTTTCCCAGCAGGTGGTTGAAGTTCCTCATGAGGCAAGGAGGCCTAGCACCAGAAAATCCTGTGCAGATAAATGGAAGAGATTTTGCTCTTGGATGCTAGCTAAAGGAGAAGACTCTTCTCATCCTTCTCTTTCACTCATTCTTGACTACTTAATGGTGGACTTTCCTTTTCTTCAATCAAAATTCATGCTTCAGCAATTTCAGCTCATTGTTCTTTTGAGCAACCCATTTTTTCTCACCCCTTGATAAAACAGTTTCTGAGGGGAGCTAGTAATCTTAGACCTCCCAGAAGAGCTTCTACTCCTGCTTGGGATCTTAATTTTGTCCTGGAAAAACATACTCTGCCTCCCTTTGAACAAGCTGCCTCTGCAGATTTAAAGTTTCTATCCTGGAAGACTGCTTTCCTTTTAGCTATTACTTCAGCTAGAAGGGTATCTGAGCTGCAAGCCTTAATGGCAGTAGAACCTTTCATTATTTTTCACTCAGATCGGGTTTCTCTGAGAACCAATCCCTCCTTGATGCCTAAGGTAGTTTCCAGTTTAACCCTTAACCAGTCTATTCACCTGCCTACATTTTTCAACAATCCCCAAAATAAAGGGGAAAGTATTCTGCACTCTCTTGATGTGCATAGACAGCTGAGATTTTACTTAGGACCAAATCCTTTAGAAAATCTGAACAGTTGTTGGTTAGTTTTGCTCCTGGGGCTCAGGGTAAAGCTATTTCAAAACAAACCATCTCCAAATGGAATGCTCATTGTATTCACTTTTGTTACCTGCAGCATGGCAAGGTTCCCCCTCAGGGTATTAGGACCCATTCTACTAGAGCAGCCTCTACCTCTGCAGCCTTTCTGAGAGGTGTGCGTACTAAGGACATTCTAGAAGCAGCTACTTGGTCTTCTGTCCATACTTTCACAAAGCATTACAATCTACCTTTGTTTTCTAAATCTAGGGCTGGTTTTGCCTCTGCAGTTTTGCAGGGCCTTCTTACCAACCCTTAATCTGTGATCCTTCCTCCACCCTTTGTCTTTTTTCCTGGGCATTTGGAATCAACCCATATGTGAGGACTGCAGCAGTGAAACACGAAAATATAGTACAGTTGTGTACACTTACCATAAATGTAGATGTTCAAGTGTATTCACTGTTGCAGTCCTGGTTTCCCACTCTCCAGTCCCCTTTTTTTCCTAAGGCACAGACTATATATATTTTTATTTTTTGTATGACGTGTCCAGGGTGCTACTTTCCTGGATTAACCTTCTTTTGGGGGCTCCTGACACTTAAGGCAAGAAAAACTGAGGAAATGGCATTGGCTACCTCCCTTTATATCTGACGTTCTGACATCAGTTTTACAACAAGCAGCGGTCGACGTCATATACCAAGGACTCTGGTATTCAGGCCAACTGAGGGCTACCGGGAACCCGATAACCCATATGTGAGGACTGCAACAGTGAATGCACTCGAACATCTACATTTATGGTAAGTGTACACAGCTGTACTTTGATGCACTTGTTTGTTTTATGCAAATTATATCACTTCCAGTTTTTCTGTATTTGCTAAGTGGATCAGGACTGTGGCTAAAATGTGTCCTGTACCATCTCACTGAACTAGTAAACAAAGAAATAAATAAAAAGGACCCACTACTGTATATCAATAAGATGACTTTTATGTGCAATTCAGTTTTGTTTCATCCACAATCTGTTTTATAATTCAGTTATGTTTTACATACAAACTGTTTTTCTCCTCCAACTGCACTTCCTTACCCATGATGATCAGCTGGTCACAACACCCTCGTGAACTTCAGGCAACTGTAGACAAATTAGTGGGCATTCCAAACACATAAAAATAGATTCTGTACTCCAAAGTTCCTTGCTCCTATTGGCAAACCTGGAATAAATTCCAGCACAACCAGTACAGTACAGTATTGCAGTACATCTCCTAAAAAAAACCTTCAAGCCCTTGCTGGAAAAATACTTGTGGTTGTTGCCTTGCTTAAGTTACTTAATTTTTCCAAACATTTTCAGTATTCTGTAATCTATATGTCTTTTCTTCACACTTAATTTTAATGGCATTAATGCTGTTTTTCACCAAAGCTGGCAAACTCTGACTTGTTTAGTTTGTATGTGGATTTGTGACAGCTAATAACTCAATTTGCAGATTTCTCTCACTCTAATTGTAAAATCTGTAAATATAATATGCATTAAGAGCAGGGGCAGCTCGTGATATTGGACTGCAGCCCCCCAGCTGTAAAACAAAAAGCAATCTGCACAACCCATTAAAAAAGAAATAAAAATGAAAGTGATCCCGAAACTGTACAACTCCGCCCACGCATTCCAAAACTCCACCCACACATACGTGTTATTCCCATCACATAGGAATCAATCCGGACTGCTAGTGAACCAGTCCAGATTAGGGAAAATCATTCAAAACAACAGAGATCCCAGAAGTTTATGCAGCTACAACTGCATAGACTTGATGGGGATCGGACTGCAACGTCTGCAGGCTGGGACCTATAAGCTTGCTCTCGAGAATGCAACGTCTGGCTGGCTAGCCTGCTCTCGCAGGACAAGCAGCAAGCATTTAGGTTCTTCCGTTTATTTAGTTGGGGTTCCTGCTTTATGGCAGAACTGAACAGTGGCAGCAGGTTCAAATGAACGTTTATAATTTAGTTGGAAGAACAGAAGTTTCCTTCTGGCAGAACAGAAGTTTTTCTTGTTATAGCAGTGTGGGCAAGTATTATGGCAGAACTGAACAACAACAGTGGTTTCCTTCTGAACATTTAGTTGGGATAATGGAAGTTTCCTTCTGGCAGAACAGAAGTTGTGTGTGTGCTAGTAACAAACAGTGAGTATGTAGGTACTTCCGTTTGAGATGTAGACTGTGTGTGTGTGTGTGTGTGTGTGTGTGTGTGTGTGTGTGTGTGTGTGTGTGTGTGTGTGTGTGTGTGTGTGTGTGTGTGTGTGTGAGAAGCCCCAGTTACATATAGCTGGTGGCTACAGTTAGACTCAAACCCTGAGCCTTGGGAATCGGGTAGCTACAACTTAGCTGCCCCACCCACTGCTATTTGTAAAATGTTTGCCTCATATTTTTGTTCTGTTCCTCATAATGTTCACTAAATAATGACATGCATTTGAATTTCAGACTTCATATTCTTCAGAAAGTTCATGGTGACACAAAACCTTTTATTCTAGAAATTTTCTGTTTATATGATCAATATTTGAAAATGTTCCCTATTTTTGGGGCTGTATAGTGGCTTTGTCTAGGTTTTTTTGGGCTAAGAGGTTGACAACTATGGTGAGAACCGAATTCACTGAATATATTTGGGGGCTGTATTCCCCCGTTATTGTCTTTGTCTAGCTGTTCTGTGCTAAGAGGTTGAGAGCTGTGGTGAGAACTGAATTCACTAAATGATAGCCATTTAAGTTTCAGTCTGGCTTTCAAAAAGCAGCTGATTTGGTATAGTGGTATGTTGCTCTGACTGTAGAGCACAGGGTCCTGGGTTCAAGGCTTGGCAGTGAAATCCATGGTGGTAAAGCAGCATTTTATTCTAGCAACTTTCCAAGATTATACAAGCAATGTTTAAAATGTGTCCCTAGTTTTGGGGCTTTTGTCCAGATTTCTTGTGCTTCAAAGTTGATAATTACAGTTGAGTGGATTTTACAAGGAGCTGAGAGCTTGAAGAGAAGTTTAGTGCTACTTATGCAGAATCTGATTGCCTTGTTAATAGCACAACAGGTAGTGTACTTGCATTTGATGCAGAAGGCTGCACATTCTACTTCCACAGTATATAGATGCATTGTTGATACAGTACTGTGTTGTACTTTTAAAGGGGGTAGATGCTGCAGTCCTAAGAATGCCCTCTTTGTCACAGATACCTAGTAACGATGAACCTCTTATCAGTTTGCCATCCATTCCCTATTGCAATATTACTAGCTTATCATCTTTTCTATTGTAATGTAGGCAATTTATTCCTCAAGGGCAACAGTCATTTTATTTGTTGATGAAACAATAAAATATAAAGTTGTTTGCTAGCAGCAACCTCTTCATTTAGTTACATATCTCTCTAATGTGGAATTACTTAGATAACTTTTACTTATGCATATATTGTGCATATTTACTGATACTGGTGGATTGTAGAAGTTTGAGTAGACTTTTATGATGGAAATCTTCTGAATTGGGCAGTTTTGTCATTATTGCTGCATGTATTTTATTTCATTGTTTAGTGGAAAAATGTTCAAAACAATAAATTTAAAATGCCCTCTAACAACTGCACTGTATTATACAAGGAATATAATTTAATACAGTCAGGAAGGTTTATCAGAGAACACATGTATGTTTCCTGTGCAAGGGGCCTATGATTTGAAAACAGCCCAGAGTTGATCTTTATCTGCCACTGGCCAGATGTATTTTCTTTGAATGCGGGTTTCAATGCTGTTTCAATGAATGTGAGTTTCAAAGGCAGAAAAGTTTTAATGCTAAGTCTATTTTCATTGTGAGACTGCATTGCTTTGTTTAGTAGATGTCTATTAGTGTTATTGTTTGTGCTGTAAAATGTAAAATAAAACTTTTAAATGAAATCCAAATCATCATAGAAGTAAAGTAGTATATGTTTATGGTAAATGGGGTGAAATAGCCAAGTAATGGGACATTGGAATAGCTGCAGGGGGGAGGCCCCATTCAACCATGATTTTGTGAGGGAGGAAGGGCGGCAAACTCAGACAGCCCCACCTGAACTATACCTCTCAACTGTCCAAATTGTTGCAGTATGAATAGATTTTTGCTTCTTATTTATGGTTTGTTCCTCATAAAATTTGTGGTCTTCTGGCAAATCATTTAGGAATGAAGTCACTAAATAATGACAGACATTGAGTTTCAGACTTCATAACCTTCAGAAAAATACATGCTAAAGCAATACCTGTTACTCTGTCAACTGTCTAAGTTTAAACAAGAGCAATTTTTAGTACTGTTTGTATATTCCCACAATGTATTTGGCCATGTCCAGATTTCCTGCATTAAGAGGTATGTGCAAATAAATCACTTTATAGAATTAGGTATATCCAAACCTCTCCACTGTCCCCGAGTTTGGCTCAAAATGTTGCTCTCCCCTTAATAATCCCTCTGCAAAATGGCAAAATGGCAAATTTGGAAGAAAACATGGAGGGTTTACAATTAATAAATATTGTAATGATCAGAGTTATAGATTACTTTTAATTTCAGAAATGCATGTAGATTCTCTTATTTTGTCAGCTGCTCAAGTTAACAGTACTAATATTAAAAAAGTGTCCTTTCTTTGACAGGTTCCCAGCTGTATTGTGTGGCTATTTTATATTTTTGCATCACATTTTCGGTCCGTTTATCATAAAATTGTGGTTTTCTGGCAAATTAGTGGCAAATCATTAAAGATTGAAGTTAGAAAATATTGACAGACATTTGAGTTTCAGATTTCATACCCTTCAGAAAATTCATACTAATGCAAGACCTACTATTCTATTGTCTAAGTTCATTAGAGCAATATTTAAAAAGTGTCTTTATTTTTGGGCCTTTGTCCCACTTCTGTTTATGCCTTTGTCCATATTTCTTACTCTGAGGCTGAGAGGAATGACAAATGTGTCAGAGCCATCACCGTTAGCCAGAGACATTTCAAATTGTGACATGCTTGTTGCATCCCATTCCCCCACACAGTGACTCTGCATGTGTCCAAGCAAGGCAAGGAGCAGTTATGCAGTGTAAGTGCGCAGAGTATCCCCCCATCCAAGGTAGACACAAGTACTACAGTGGCTTTTCATCTGTCCTTGATTTTGCAGAATGTTCTGGTTTTCTGTCATATTTTATACTGTTGATTTATGCTTCTTATTATTCAGAAAATGCATGTTGTTGCAGTGCCTGTTGCTTTAATGACCATCAGGTAAGCTTGTCTGAGACTGTAAGATGCAAGTAAGCTTTAATAAGCGTATTGTTAAAGAATTGCCAACACTGAAATCCTTTTTGTTGTTGCCATGCAGAGAATATTTACATAAATAGGTAGCGTATAAGCTTTAGGTATTGAAATGCATATGAAAGTATTTGTAATAAGGGACAGGATTACAGTATTTTCAGAAGCTCATTACATTTATTGGAGACTTATAGTCATCATTGCAGGCTTTACGGTAAGAGCATAAATTATGTAACATAGCTTCATCAGTTATCTCTATCAAGTACAGTACTTAATTTGAGCAGTTAACTTCCAAAAAGTTAATTCTCTGTCCTATGTGTTAGTATGACCTATTGCCTTCTTTATTGTTTGCTGTCTAAATTATATTATATTATCATTATACAAGTATTTCTCCATTGAACTCTAAAGAAAATGAGACTTCCCAGCTGAGTATTCCAGGATGACAAATAGGTAGACTAACAGATAGCTAGATGAGAAGACGGAGATAGATACATAGCTAGTTAGATAGCTAGAGATCAATGCCTAGACAGACAAATATATAAGTAGCAAGCTATATAGACAAAATAAGTCAATAAATAAGTCACACAGTATAGTCATGTTGAGAAAATGCTTAATTGTCAAAGAATGTACAGACAGCAAGAATAATAAGAATATAATGTATCTTAAAGTGTGCAAGAAACAATAGGATCGGTCTACCTGTCACAGAATACAGAGACACTGCAGGAACATGTTATATGTCACAGACTACAAAGGTGTAGCAGGAAAATCACAAAGTATAGAGACATTGGAACACACTACATGTCACAGAATGCAGACACACATTGGAACATGCTACATGCCACAAAGTGCAGAGACTTTGGAACATTCTACATGTCACAGAAAGCAGAGACACTTTGGGACATGCTACATGTCACAGAATACAGAGACACATTGGAACATACTACGTGTCACAGAGGGTGGAGATACAGTAGAATGCGATACTTGTCACAGAATGTAGAGATATGTTGGAACATATTACATGTCACAGAGTGCAGAGATACATTGGAACATACTACATATCACAGAGTGCAGACACACCACAGGAGCATGCTACATTGTCTAATAGGTTCATAGGAGGTTACTAGGCTATTGGCCTAAGGGCTTTGTAAGCCTAGCTATGTTATAGTCTTGGTACCTTATTGACCAAGTTCTATGGTCTATATTTGCAGCACGAGTTTATAATCAAAACTGACTGCCCCTATCCAAGAGGGACACAGGTGACACCCCCAGGGTAAATTTATAATCTCCCGTCCAATTGTCTATATTACGCTTAAACAGGGTCATTGAGGAGCTCTGTTTTATGTGACTTGGGAGTTTGTTCCAGAGGAGTGGCAATCTCTGGGAGACATATATGTTAATGTCACAGGCTAGGTTGAGATCCCTAGAGTGAGTGAGTCTTGTCCCATTTGGCTTATGGATGTGCAGCATTTCTGTTAGGGCAGGGTCCAAGACAGCTCTGTAGGCCAGGCACAAGTCACCTGTCAGCAGCCTGTAAGATACAGAGGACAGTGACAGGTCCTTCAGTCTGTCCATGTAGATCATGTGTTAAAAGCCCTGAATTTTCTTGGTGAGAAACCTCTGAGGTCCCTCTAGCTGCTGCAGGTATTTTGGTGATGTATATACAGAAGGGAGCATTGTACTCTACTAGTGGTCTAATGAGGGTTACAGAGGAGTTATAACATCCATAGTCTTGGATGTGATGCCCTTACTAATGAGATGTGCAACATAGGAGGCTTTCCTTACCACTGAGGACACATGGTGATCCAATTTAAGGTCGCTATCAACTTGCGTTCCCAAATCTCCACAGGGTTTGAGCTAAGGGGGTACTGTTAATATTGTAATTTGCAGGGACTTTCCCTTTGCCAAAAGGGATGATAATGCATTTTTGTTTGCATTTAGTTTAAGTCCATGGCCATGGCACAATCATTTGTCTGTGTAAGCCCTTTTTGTAGTATGTCAGCATTGTTGGGGGGCTCATTGATTGCACCCAGTTCATCTGCAAACTTAGTAAGTCAAAGGCCATCTATTTTAACATGGACTACTGAGAAATAGATTCCAAACAGTGGTGGGCCCAGCATAGATCCTTGTGATACACAACTGGTAACTGGTCTGCTGGTAGAGGTGGAATCCCCAACTTTGACTGTATGCATTGTGTTGGTAAGCCAGCTGGCAACCCATCTAGTGACATATGGGTGATTTTCTCAATGATGCCTGAGTGGGGGATTGTGTCAAAAGCATTGGCCTAGTCAAGATAGGCTGTATGTACTGTTTTGCCTTCATCCAGGGCTTTGGTGACATTCTCAAAGAAGTCCACCAGGTTTAATAAGCATGATCTACCCTTAATGAAGGCAAGACTAAAAAATACAGAGAGACAGCAGGAATACTACATGTCAATGAGTTCAGCAATCCAATATGAATGTGTTACAAATCACAGACTGGAGAAACACAGAAGAAACATGCTACATATGACAGATTGCACTGGCACAAGATGAACATATTTAGTGTCATAGATGCGGAGGCAAACCAAGGAAATTCTGACTGTCACGTAATGCAGATGTGCAACAGATTCATGGTACACATGCAGAGTTGTAATGCACTCTAGAAATGTGTTATAAATGGCAAAGTTCAGAAACAAAGCACAGCAGAAATACATTATATGTTGTATAGCAGCAGTTCTGGAAAGATGAGATGCTAGGCTTCATTAACAACAGTACATAAGAAACTTGAATCACAGCTAACAGTATATCACACTTAACTGATTTAGAATAAAAACATTTGCAATAATAGCCACCCAGCAATGTAAACCTTGACTCAAGATGATTGTCACTGCTGAAGTGACACCCCCGACCTGACGTGCAAAATGGGAAAAGGGGTTGAGGATGGATGGATGGATGGATGGATGGATGGATGGACACGTGCAATAATATAATATTGACAAGTAAGAAGCTAACAGTGGCCACTCAAGAATATATTTCATCGTTCTTAGTGGCTATGAAATTTTACTACATGGAGGAAAGAAGATTAGAGATTAAAGTGGTTTGCAGCCCCCTATTGATGCATGTATTCACAAATTTATATTATCTTCAGAATTATCAGTGGAGTTTTCCCTATACAACAAGAATAGTGACATCTATAACATTATTCACTATTCTGCACGGTTTTCATGTGCATCTCTGAGTTTTGGCAAGATGAAGCTCCAACTGTTTCAAATAAACACATTAAAGCCTCAACTCATTAACACTCTTAAAAAAGTATTCTTTTTTCAGGGGCATTTTCTGTACTCCACACTTCCTCTCTTACATATATTAACTCCGTGTCTGCACAGTTATGGAGAATAGATATGTTCTCGCACATGCATATAGACTCTACATGACCAGGGAGTTCCTATGAGAAATAGAGACTGATGAACTAAACATCAGTGAGATGAAATTGGCAACTTCAACTCTTATGCAGTTTGCACTTAGCGACATGTAGGATAATACAGCTGCATGCTGTTATCCTCAAAGAAAATGATATCCAATTACCCAGTCATCGAGCCCTGTAGAGCCTGTTAAGTTTCATCAGCCATTAAGCAATACAGCACAACTCATAAGTTAGTTTCCCAGAGATCATGGTAAGTAATCAGGTAACTGAAACTCATTTCAGTGAATAAAATCACCAACTCATTTTTCTGATTCAGCATTTATCTTTAACAATGTACCATTGAGCATTATTTTTTATGATGCACCCCCAATTTAATAATTATAACTTGGGAATCATGTATATTCATTGTTTCATGATATCATATCAGCAGTTTTAATGCTAAAAAAATGTTCAGTCTAGCAGTGCTTTAAGACAGTGAACTGTTAACAAGCTGGTTTCTGTGACTGGGTTTGATTCCTATAGTTTCCATTTGCCTATTGTATGACTCTGACTCACTTAATCAGACAGTGCTCTGAGGCAATTGGAAAACTGTGCAAGGCTCCTAAATGATCTCTAAGGCTGCATATTTAATAACTACTTGTGAACTTATCTCTGGGGAATTGCACAAACTCACCCTTCTTTCCATTGCTCAAAGTCATGATACCTCATAGCTCTAATATTTAAGTAGTGGAGTAGCACAGCCCCCTCGCCCTCCCATTTTGTATTGTTGTATTAATCTCATATACTGATTTCATGAAATAATAATTCATTAGCTTCATTTTTATGACATGAGATTCATTGCAATGTCATTCAAAAATTTGCCATGTACATCTTTCCTGAGCTTCCAGTTATACTTATTAACAGACTTATTAGTTTGCACTTCCCTGGACCAACACAGACACACATATATACATACACACACACACACACACACACACACACACACACACACACACACACACACACACACACACACACACACACAGACACATATATATGGATTCCCTTTACGTGATCAAATGTTTACTTACCTGAAACTTAAAAGGACAAGACGACTTCACCAAAAACTTACTTTCATGAACTGTCAGATCACTGCAATTTTACTCAAGGAAATGGTGAACATTTCCCTTTTTGCCACTGTAGTGCGATCTTGGAGTTGGTATATTTAATTAAGGAGGGTTTGGAGCTGAAGCCTCCCAGTTGGGTGGGTTTGATTTGCTTCAGTTTATTTTGTTATAGTGGCCAAGTAATTCCTTTCTCAGAGTAAACTTGCAGTGATCCAAGTGTTCATGAAAGTAAGTTTTCAGTGAAGTTGTCTCATCCTTTCAGTTTCGGGTAAGTGAAAATTGTGTGTGAAGTAGACACACACATATATATATATATATATATATATATATATATATACATGTACATGTGTGTGTACACACACACACACACACACACACACACACACACACACACACACACACACACACACACACATTGCCAAACCTCTGTGTATGTATCTAAGTTACTTTATAGTAATATTTAAGCAGCTACAATAGGGTCTATAGTGTTGTTGCATACATTACATCACTGGGTGCCCCCCCCAGCTGTTACAGAATTGCCCAGAACTTAAATCAGCCTATCTCCCTTTATTCTACAAGCTATACTTTGAATGGATAATTCAGACAGATTAAAGCTATTTGCTGCTAAATTAACACTCACTCCCTTACCTGCCGTCACTTATCATTTGACTAGTGCAATGCATAGAAGCTTACTGCTAAGCAAAGTAACTCTAACATAACTGCTTGCTGATTGATTGTTTTTTGTGGGTCGCAAAAGGATCGTGGCTCAGCCCACTCCTTTCCACCCTCACTATGCCCGGGCTCCATTCCGCAGCCCTACCCTACCCCCAATTCCCACCCACCCCAGCTATGCCTAAACATATCTAACCCATGCCATGCCAATCTCATTAACCAACCAATCACATAGCATAATTATTTTCTTCTACCACACACTCTTCCCACCCCCGCCAAAAACACACTATAGAAATACTCCTATCAAACAAAACTAGCACCCCTTAACTATCAACTTAACCCAAAATCTACATTACAGCCCAGCCATATCACATGGTGTTAAGCACAGTCACAGTAGCTGTCATACTCCTCCCACTAACAGCCCATTTAACCTCATATCACAGCAACCTAAAAGACAACATAGACATCCATTGCAGACATCTCACTAATTCACGACAAATTATATTCTATAACATCACTATATCCCCCCATCTTTAACATTACAACCATCCAATTAGCACACTTTAATATATTTAAAGCATACCTCTCAACTATACAGATTTTCGCAGAATGTCCAGATTTTTGCCTCATATTTTTGGCCTGTTTTTCATAAAATTGTAGTTTTCTGGCAAATTAGTGGCAGATCATTAAATATTAAAATTAGAAAATAATGGCAGACATTTGAGTTTCAGACTTCATACCCTTCAGAAAATTCATGCTAATACAAAACATGTTATTTTATCAACTTTCTAAGTTTGTAAGAGCAATATTTAAAAAAATCTACCTATTGTTGGGCCTTTGTCCTACTTTTTATGGCTTTGCCCATTTTTCTTGCTCGAAGAGGTTGAGACGTATGATTTAAAGTACCTAATACCTCCAGTCTCTGACTACAATACAACTGGCGCATTATTAAAACTATAAACTATAGCATTGCCAGATTTGCTACTGCTTCCTCCTTTAGGACCCATCGCTGCCATAATCTGAAACAATTAGGCTGGTTATAGCTTCTGAATCAGATTCACTTTAAACAACTCACCATTGTGCACAAAACCCTTTTACAACCTACCAATACCCCAATACTTGCTAGTCTCATTACCCAATATAAGAACCTTTCAGCTTTACGCTCATCTAATAAACTACTTGTATCAACATGTAAATCTAATAACATGGCAGGAGATGCTCTGTTCTCAAATGCAGTTGGAAAGTATTGGAACCAACTCCCCCATGAACTTACATCACTGTCTTCATTTACACTTTTTAAACACAATCTGAAACTCTATCTTAAAACCCATTGGTTATGTACCTGTACAAATCCAGACTAATCTCGTACTATATCCCAAATACCCTCTCTTAAAACCTAATTCCTGCTCTATCTGTGTCTTTTTAGATCAAGGCCTATCCTTGGCAAAAACTTATCTTATCCTAATAGAGATAATTTAAAATACCTAGTTAAATTCTTCTGCATATAATTCTAAAGCATCCTACATAAGGCAGGCAACAATTATTGTTTAAACTGTGAGCATTGCTGAAATGTTGAAACTTGAAGTATGCATTTGTTTAACAATTGCTTTCCAGTTACTAATGAAGTCTTGTACATAAAGTCTAAAATATCTTATCTAATGCTTGTAACATGTTTTTTGTATAAACTGTGAAGATTCCTGAACTGTTTAACTGTATAACAACTAGTACATGTATGTTAGTAGTCTAGTAATCTCTTGGAGCTTATCTCCCTGGGACGCTACTGAAAATGGACATAAATCCAGTTAGACTATCCCGGTCAACAAATGTAAAATAAATAAAATAAATAAATAAAAAGGTTGAGTTACATAGCATCTAAACTTACCCAAAGTAGAAATATACACCCAAACCAAGGACCAAGCTCTACTACTCTCAGAACCCATCTAACCACATAAACCTCTATGGATTCACCCAAATTATCAAAACATATACAAGGATAGAGAAGTCATCCAACAAACAGTTCATCTTGGATTGGATATTAACCAGTAGACCTATATTATCCACACAATCTGGCTGTCTCCCAGTCAGCTTTAGTGACCATCTCCATACACTCCTCCTTAGGCAACATTCCTATCCAACTAAACCCACTACTTATCAACTAATTAGAAACAAAAATAACTTTAACTCTAATACTTTCTTATGTACTCTAAACCAATGTAACTGGGAGCCACTTAGACAACTCCCCCTAGAGGACGCTGTCCAATATCTTAACTCTACCTTTCTAGATATCTTAAACATACAAGCACACCCTAGATCCTTAAGAATCAAATCATACTTTTCCCCATACTAAAACAGAGGTATAAAGCCTGGAATTTCACACAAACTACAGGAACACAATTCACAAAACAAGCCTACTGGGAACTTAGAAATAAAGCAAAAAGACAGTTGAAACAGGACAAAATACAGTACTACCAGGAGGCAGGAAGTAAACACAAAAACAACTCACAGAACTTTTGGTCAGCTAATAATAAAATACTCCATCATTGTAAAGCTGCCACTCCCTCCACAACCACAAACAATCCAGACAACATAGCAACCCAATTTAACAATTATTTCACCCAAATCATTTCAGCCCTCTCTATCAGTCACTTCCCCACCATCACAAATACTGAACCAATATCTCAAAACATTAACAACAAACCAATATCTCATAACAATGATAACACATCTTCAACCAGTCCCAACTGACCTAATAAAAAATGTATTAAAAAAGCTAAAACCAGCACACTAGCCTCTCATAACCTTCTTACTGACTTTCTGAAAATTGTATTTTAAATAGTATTGCTTACCCTGTATCTATTCTAATCAACAGCTCCATTTCTGAACACCAAGTGCCTACAATTTGGATGACATCATACATTATTCCACTTCACAAAGGAGACACTTCTACTGACATATCCAGCTATCGTCCAATAGCTATCTTGTCCCCACTGTCTAAAATATTAGAGAAATGCATACATATACAAATAGTAGACTACGTATACAATGACAGTCTTCTGTCCAACACCCAACATGGTTTCCGCCCCCACCACAGCACCACTGCTGCTTAACTGTCTTTCACCAACACAATCAACCAACAGCGAATCAATGGTCATATTGCATCTGCTGTCTTTCTTGATCTGTCCAAAGCCTTTGACATGGTCTCCCACACCAAAGTAATTGAATCACTCTCTAAACTGAATATAAGCCCACTAACCCTTTCCTAGTTCTTTGTCTACCTTACTGGATGCCACCAAACAGTACTATGGCAAGAAAACCTCTTCCCTCTACTGCCAGTTATCCTTAGTGTACCCCAAGGGTCCATACTAGGTCCTCTTCTTTTCTCTATCATTACTAATAAACTCCATAGTTCTGCAACAAAAGCCATTGTGATTCAGTATGCAGAGGATTCCACTTTGATCTGCTCAGCTCCCACTACAACAGACTTAGTCACTTACACAAGAATCCTTTACTGCAGTAGAAACCTGGCTAAGGAATGCACAACTAATTTTGAACCCTAATAAAACTAAACTAATGCTTTTCCATCCTATCAGGCCAACAACATCCCCTCCCCCTATTAATATCACATCCAAAAACCACTATCGTCTCACCCGTATGCCACATAAACTCCTGGGAGTTATGATAGATACTAACTTGAGAGTTGACATCCATATCTCACAAACTATAAAGAAAGTTTACAAAAAACTTGGAATGCTATATAGAAATAAGCAGTTTATTACAACCTCAACCAAAACTACAATAGCTCAAACACACCTCATCTCTACTCTCCTGTACGCCTCTCCTATTCTCACTAAGCTACAAAAAACAGACCTGACAAAACTAGAGTCTTGCTATAACAAAATTGCTAAGTTTGCTACAGACTTCCCTTTCAGAATACATCATTGCACCGCACAACTCAAGTGGCTAGAATTCCCACAACTCTAGCTCTACAATCAATTAATCATGGCTCATAAGTTGCTCTACCAACCACAAAAAAACACTGACCCGGTGAACCTAATACATCCCTACATCAACAATAGGACCCTCCGCTCTAATAATAAACCCTTGCAAAGTGTAATCAAATCCAGTAACACTGCTGGGGACTCCCTTTTCTCCAACTTCATAGCTAAAACCTGGAACAAGCTGCTTTATGTTATAACTTCCAATACCAGTCTACCCCATTTCAAAAGAACACTAAACACCCAACTAACTACTACATGGCAATGCTCCTGCAATAATCCAGGATGATCTCTTACTCTGCATCCCTAGCCCCTAACCCCAATAACTCCACAACTCTACTGACTTATTCTATCAACTGTAACTCTCTTTCCTTGCAACAGCATTGCCAACTCACATGCACTGTTACATAAGTGTACACTGCAGTTTATGCTTAGTTAGGATGTTTTATTTGTGGTTCAAACCACAGCCTGACAAGGTCATACTCCTGTTAACTGAAACTTAAATCCAGTAATAACACTTCAGTCTATATATGTCTATATGTATACCACCCACTAGGAATATATGCCTTACTGTTCTGCATACTCGTTATTTGCCTGTCTCTAAAAATTTTATGTACCCTATATTAATAATCTTGTACAGCATTGTATGTGTATGTTTGTACTTGTAATTTGTTACTGTTGTATCTATTGTTTAATGTTGGGCTTTTCTCCCTGGGCCTTCTCTGCAAAAAGACATGTGTTTCCCGGTAAACAAATGTAAAATAAAAAAAAATTATATATATATATATATATATATATATATATATATATATATATATAGTGAGAGACAGATATATGCTCCATGGACATACAATTGTAGGGTAAAAAGCATACTCCATAAGTGCTAAAAACTGGCTTTTAACATGTTTAATTTAATTACCAGCACTTTTTAGAAGCATACTTAGCCCATTGACATGCACCCTTAAACAAAGGCAGTGGAATTTTACATGATTCCAGGTCTGTATCCACTTATCCTTGTCAATATTAGCCCTTTCCAACATAAATGTACAGATTTTATTCATCATTTTTTGGAATGATTGATCGATTTTTGGAGAGATGTGTTGTTAGCAAGGGAAGCTGAGCTGATAAAGGAGTGGTTATATTTAAGTTGCGCAACTCGTACAGATGGAGACTTTTACCTCAGGGCAAAGAAACATTAAGATTCTGGAACAAAGTTAGGTCTGCTTGTTCATTTTGTAAGTCAGTATTTGAGAATATTAATAGGAACGCTGGGGTAAGAGTCAAAACAAATATCCTGACATGCTAAGCTCTGTTTCAAATGTTATACTCGGGGGGGGGGGGTATTATAATCTGGTGGAGGTTTTGCTTCTGTACATGAACTTCCTAACTCTCTTATCAGCAGTGCTGCTGTAACCCCAAACCATGGTTTCTCAAATTCGGATTCCAAAGGCAACCACTACAGCTGTGCTTTTGCAACTGGAATTGGCTTTCTTCCTGATTCCCTTTCCTGTAACCAGCCTCAGCAAAAAGTCAGCCCCCACCCCCTGGCACAGAAGCAGAACATCTACCTGCACCAGTGGTAAACTAGGTTTAGTAAAATTCATAGGTCATGAAGTGCTGACCTTTTACACAATGTCCTCTTCACTCTTGAAGGAGGGCATGGATAGTATTTTCTGCCATCTCGTGGTGACCAGGAAAAACAACCAGGTGAAAATATCAAGCATGCACTAGGGAAATGCCAGAGGGTGAGGGGTCAGTGTAGCTTCACACACACATTTTCTGTCAGGATGTATAGCATATGGTGGTGCCAGGAAACTGCTCCAGGGCAGCGGTATAGGAAAGCCCTTACTATCTACATATATTTCACTACCCAATTTTTAGTACCTTTCCTCATAAGAAGCCATTTGTTGGAGACATAAAAGATATGATAAGGAACAAATGATGGGGCAGCTTAATCTGTAGTGACCAGCAAAGACTAGTGAGACCCCCTTTTAAAAAAAAGAATAACAAAATATTATACATTATTAAGATAGTTATCACTGTGGTGTCTTCACTTTCAGACCTCTTTTCCTTTCTCTTTCTCATTAATATATTTAGCACGGTATCAATTTCTCCACTTTCATAGGTTCATAGATTAGTACTAGGCTAACTGCCCTTCAGGACCATTTTAAACCTAGGCAATTAGCCCATGTGAGAATCAAACCCTGCACCTTGTGTCTGTAGGGTAAACACCTTAACCATTATGTCAACCTCCAACCCACTTTTATTTTTATCTCCATCATCTGTCTGTTACTGTGCTTCAGTTCCCCTCACTTTTATTCTGATGTTTTACTGATGTTTACTAATTTTGAAATCCAGGCTACCCAGTTTGTAACTAGTGCGGCTTTAATAATATCGCTTTGTTTTTGTTAATTTTGGTTTGATTTGCTTTTACATTTTATTTTTTCATTTCAGTTGTGTGGAGCTGTACTGAGATTTAGAACTGTAGTGCTGGAATTGGAACAGTTGTAAGTTCCTTAGGTAAATAATTTTTATAATAATATGAATAATTGTAGACCCACCCAGCTCTTCTATCTGAGTTCTTCAGCAGTGTTTTTTCAGATAATCAAACATATACAAAACTGGCACATTGAGTGTACAGCACACAGATGAGTATGTAGAACAGACAGTTGTAGATTAAAAATAAACAAGGTTTGTTTTTTAATTAGAATTTTAAACCATGACATCACATGTGAGTATGTTAATTATCATTTAATTATGGTGTTTAAAATTTTTACCTCAAAAAACATGTTTTTTTATGTTGCCTTGCCTAAATTTCAAAATGACTTTATTTAATGCATGAAAGGTTTATGCAAATCATCAAAATCAGCACTGAAATGGTTAATTTCATAGCCAGGCCATGAGAATTTAATACTTAAGAAGCAGTTGTTACCTAGAACAATAATGAACAGACTTTGTTTCATGAATCCTACTTTCTGTACTAAGACCCCCTACTGGGTTTGTAGCAGTAAGAGACCCAGGCAGAATCCTTAAATATCAGTGCTGCCACTTAACGTTCTGAAGATTGAGGTAAGCTGAATAAAACATACAAGGAAAGCTAGCAGTGGCACTGGTAAATTAAACAAGAAAGGGTGTGATAGTGTCACTGTGAGAGAGAAATTGCAATGCAGACTGTTTGTTTCCAGCCTCAGTTTACAAATAATGTGCGTTTCTAACACCTGGTGCCACTTTGATTAATCTTTCCTCCATCTCCTCTTAAATCTTTCTTCTTTCTGATTCTACAGCTGTATCTGATCCCTGCGAGAATAATCCTTGTCTCCATGGCGGCATCTGTCAATCAAATGGAAGTGTATTTGGCTGCACCTGTGACTCTGGCTTCACTGGAGAGAACTGTGAAATAGGTAAAATAAAAATATATATTTGTGATATCCTGTATGCCAGTGGTCTGCAGTTTGACATCATAACTGCACTTATTTATTTGGAAGGTATAAAGTCCTGTACTATTAGTTAATGATTCAAGATACCCTAGTGCAATGAATATGTTTTTGTTATAGATTCTTTTCTTTATACTGATATTCCCTATCTTCCAGGTTCAAGGCTTGTTATGAGATTAAAATAAATAAAGTAACACAAGACACATTTGTTAACCTAATACTGTACTTCAACAATCCTCTGTCTTATTTTGCCTGCCAGCCTGCAAGATTATATTTAATGTACAGTCCACCAAGATGTACATGGGCTTTCTCTTTAGCAACTTCCACCTCTGTAAAATCTTAGAATGTATAAACTTAACTACTTTTTGTGCATAAATGTAAATAGAAATGTAGCTACACTGTGTTTAACTGTAACTTAGCATAAAGCAATGTAAGAAAATGGAACTTTTCTCCCCAGTCCTCCTCTGAAAATGGGTACTGCCCAATTGGATCTTCGCAGTAAACAAAGACAAATAAATAAATAATGTGTGTGTGTGTGTGTGTGTGTGTGTGTGTGTGTGTGTGTGTGTGTGTGTGTGTGTGTGTGTGTGCGCATGTGTGTGTGTGTGTGTGTGTGTGTGTGTGTGTGTGTGTGTGTGTGTGTGTGTGTGTGTGTGTGTGTGTGTGTGTGTGTGTGTGTGTGTGTGTGTGTGTGTGTGTGCGCGTGCACGCGCATGTGTGTGAACAGCGTTTTGAACACATTGCTTTTCAGCATCTGTCACTTACAAGGCAGTGTTAAAAAAAAGTGTTTGCTAAGTGCACATTGTGTATTTCTGCTATCAAGACCATATCAAATAGAAGAAGTCTTTATACAAGTCTATCTCTAGTCCATATGATATATCCTAATGGGATCTACACTTTAAAGTTGCCCACTTGCTGGTGAGTAAAACCAGCGTAGATCCAACATAGGATGTTTTAAGTCTAACCTCTTATTTTTGGTTATCTTTACTTTAGCCACAATCACTCAGTCACTGCAAAGCACATTGAACAAGACTGCAGCTTTATGCTGCAACCATCTGTCGGAGAACTATGGCATAACTTGCTCTAGACGCAGGTATTCTTCCATTCCAGCACTATTGTATACAAGCTCCTTAACTTAGGATGCTGCATGTTTCTTGACTATTTGCTAATGGTCTGCTGTCTACCCCGAGTTCTGCAGTTGTCTTTGGTCTCTCTTATTGTACATTTCCATTGAGTAATGGGTGCAATAGGGGAGCACTAGATACCAGGGACTATTTCTACATAATAGTTAAATCCACTTAAATTAATAGAGCAACAGATGCATTCACTGCACAATAAGACATCTAAAACTCTAGCTCTATTGATTGACTATGATGGTCTGTGATGTGCAGGGGCCATGCTCAAGACTTCAGGACATAAGAAAGGGGGAACACCACTAAACAACACCATTGAGTCCTTATAAATATTACCTTAATTCTGTTAAAGATTTAATAGAGTAGCATGTTTTGCATGGCACTGAGTTTTCTGAATAATATAAAAGGAAAGAAACTGTAATGATTGACATTATTGACTGACTTTACTCTTTTGTGATTTATGAGGGATGGGTAAAAATAAAAGGCAACATCATTGGCATTCTTTAAACTTAGAACTTAGAGACAAGAGGTATAGAGGTGTATGTGTGTGTGTGTGTGTGTGTGTGTGTGTGTGTGTGTGTGTGTGTGTGTGTGTGTGTGTGTGGGGTGAATGAGGGAAGAGCCTGTTTTAACATAATGTATTGTCTCCTAGCATTGATTACCACAAGGGCAAAAGAAAGGGGCCTGTTAGTACTTGTAGTAATCACAGAGTGATTCAGAGACATGCAAATAAGCTAATAACGAGATCTTTCCTCATTGTAATTGATGTGTCTCTGAATCTCTGGTTTTCTGTGATCCCGCTTTGAGGCCATCTACGCCTGTTTCTGAATTCTGTCTGTAGTTATAGAGACAAACCTTGAGACCCGCAGTTTTTAAACAGATGTAATCAAAGCCTGTTTTAAAAATGGTGAGTGCCAAAATATCCAGATTAGGGAATAAACCAGTGGAACCAAGTTGGCAACAACTTCAGTAGCAAATCTGCAGTGTTCTTGAGAATTCCTTTTACCCTGATGATTAATCTTAGAGCCCTTCTGATCGAGTGGATTTGCTGATGCACACAAATCCTATTAGTGCCACTGATAAGTAGGTCAGGAGAGGGGATATTATCATAGACTTCTGCTATAGTTACATGAGTGGTTCAAATACTTTTCCCATCAAAAGTGAAAATGAATGAAGGTAGTTTACAAGGTTAAGGTTCCCATTCTGTTAAAATGTCAGAATGATAACAGAATGTATGGGGTTAAGAAAAAATAATGCTTTGCTTCACAGTAAAGGACAGCCTGTTTTCTTTATTACAAAACGTTCTTCCATTCATCCCCTTAGCTCCATTTCACCCCTAATGCTGTTTAAGAGCATTGTTGTAGCAGAGATCCTACCAAGCTATGAAATTGTAAAATATAACCAAGTTCTGGCCCCAAGTTATGTTTCAACTTTGCCTTCCAACATCGTCCCTTTGTGGCAAGCCTTCTTCACTAACAGTGGTTCTAAAGTAATTCAAGAGTGTCATCAGCAGTTGCTTATTATGCTACCATTTTAGCTGGGATTGAGCTTAGATAAAGGCTTCCAGACAAATCTAGAAGGAATAGAAGGTGCTGAAATTCTGATTAGAGCAATAACCAAAGGAGATCTAAGAGCAGAAAATGGAAGAATGATGATGGAGTAAGTTAGTTAGAATACCTATCCCGCTAATAGGATCATAGGAATTGCAAGACAACTGAGTCAGACGGCTATTTTTGCCTTGGCATTTCCCATACTTAGGCCTTGCCTATCTTTTTATGGAGGGCCTGAGCAGTCATACCAGGGATGAATTTATGAACACCCACCTAGTTGTCCTACTCCTTTTCAAAGACAGCCAGTGTGTCTCACTGTCTGTAAGAACCTGAAAAGTACCCACTTTATGGTCAAATAGGAGCCATGTTACAGGTCAGCCCTTGAAGGCAATGTTATAGCTGATATTTTTTTAATCAGGTCCAATGAATACTTCAAACCCTAGTTGTTTCAGCCTGCCAGATGGATTGGTCTTCCAAAAAAAAGCATTACAACATATTCCAAGGTTATGCAGTATTGGTGGTAATTATGCTTGGAGTGTGCAAGGGGAATAGCCTTCTGTACGGGGAAGGGGAAGTTGTGGGAGGCTTTATCCTGCATCAAAATGCATTTTGACAAAAGAATACTTGGTGTGTCAAGCTGGAGTGATTGCACTTCAATGAATCTGTTGTTGATTTCATAAGTCATATCAAGAGTTGCCAGCTTCACCTGCACAGTAGTTTTGTATCCATGCAGAGTTCTGACATACCTATCAACTGTACAGATTTTTGCAGAATGTCCAGATTTTTGCCTCATATTTTTGGTCTGTTTCTCATAAAAAATGTGGTTTTCTGGCAAATTATTGAGATTTGAAGTCAGAAAATAATAACAAAGATTAGAGTTTCAGTCATCACACTCTTCGGAAAATTCATGCTAATGCAAAATCTGTTATTCTGTCAATGTTCTAAGTTTGTAAGAGCAATGCTTTAAAACTGTCCCTATTTCTGTGCCTTTGTCACCTCATTATTTATGGCTTTGTCCAGATTTCTTGCTTTATGAGGTTGAGAGGTGTGAGTTCTGATGACCCATATTCAATAAGTGAGTCCAGGCAATGGAGGAGTCACCCGAGGGAACTGCACTAGGGAAGCTATTTAACTGTTTTCCCATCTCAGGGAGGGGGTGTAGGAACCTAATAGTGTTGATCTGGTCCCATATTTGTGTCTGGGAAGAAGTATTGCTGTACTGGAAATCATAGGGGCATCTTGGTTGTGGGCATGTGTGAGGGTCTGGTATTATATTTCAGTTGTCCATTTAGTCAGGAGAAACTTGGAATAAAATGAATATTCCCTACAGTATCAAGGGTCATCAATAATAATGATCCCTTAGCTTCATTTTACCCATAATGCTGTTTAAGAGCATTGTATCCATGCTATGTAAAGCGGCAAGGAATGAGGTTGTTGTCATCGTACACCCTTTTCAGAATGTCGGAACCAGGCACAATAAAGCTAATGTTGCAGCAAATATAGTAGTACACACTGAGATGCATGCTAAGCTTTGGTGATGACCACTAAGAAACCCCCAACCAAGGTAAAATCTCTCAGCTTACCTTTTTAAAGCACATTAATTCGATTCAGCAAAGGTAGAGTGAGAGATAAGAGTATTCTGGAGCATAAAAATGCCCCTTCCACTCATTTATTTATCCCACCACACATTCCTCTCAAACTGGGACAGCTGGAAAGGGTAAATGCGTGCCACTGAGGTGAACTTCATATTACAGTGCAACATTTTAAACTGATATTTTGCTAGTGCTTTCAACTGTTCCCAAGTAGGGACATTTCACTGTCAGCTACACTGCGATGATAAATAAAAGTTATAAATAAGCTTGTCATAAGAGTAAACTACAAATTGCACTTGGAGTAAGCCGTAATAGAAACAAGCTGTACTGGGAGTGAGCCAAGCTTCAGAGACAGCTGAAGCAGTTACTTTACTGATGGTTTGGAAACTGTGTACTTTCAACTGCTAGTATTCATGTGGATAACAGTAACCCCCCTAAATTTCAGAAGCTTGGAATGAGGTGATAAGCTATGTAAGACTTACCACTGAAAGAAAACGGTATCATCAAATGTAATCTCCAATACACAATATTAAATTATCCAACATTTTTTAGGTTTATTGCACAGCAAGACTGCGGTACATCCAATTGCTTATTTTGTCTTTACAGGGTGTTTTCCTTTTCTCATCAGTTGTGTAAGATGGAGTTATTGCAGTCATGTATGGTGTGTGAGAGAAAGCCACCCACCCACACTGGGGGCCACACACATGTTCATCAGTTATCTTTTCTGAAAAGTTTAAATGACCGGTTTATTGTTGGTGGGTTGAGCACTGACTTCTCACAGACAATTCTGTTAGCTAAAGCACCTTGGATAGAGAGTATATTTACCAATGTCAGCATTAAATAAGGTTATATTTATGGGACTATGCCTCAAAATAATGGCATTATCTGTAAGAGAGAATATGAAAAGTAGACTTCTTTAGTGCAGTGTGTCCACTGTAGCTGCAGCTCTACAGGAACAAAACTACATTTTCAGCAGAGTGACAAGGAACATGGCAGGCTATGACCCTGCAGAGTCAGGAATCAGTGCCCAATCACATGGTCAATAACAACGTAAAAGGACAGCAACAGGCACACTCCCCAGGTGACTTTCAAGCCATATTAGCATATAATGGCAAATATCTGAAGGGGGATGTATTTGCATTTTTGTTTGCATCCCTAAGCTGATGTATGTGAAATACATAAGCAGCCAATAGAGTACATTAAAGGAGATGGTAGTCCATTATTAATATGCAAGAGCAATACAGCAATTACCGTACTAAGATATATGGTCAGAAAAGTGAAGAATTAAGTAGGTAATGTATTTGGACATAAGATCGCTGCAGACAATGATACAGCAAGAAGTAAACAAAAGCTGTGTGTGTCAGTACGAAGAAATTTATTATAATCCAAGCCAATAGTAAGCACTTTCGTCTCGTATGCAAGAGACGTCTTCAGACTATGGCTTTACCATAAAAACATATGCTTTAAATATTACATTAACATTTTAAAACACCATTTAACATTTAAAAGCACAGTGACATAAAAATGCACAGTAACCATGCATACATTAATGCTTCAACCCCTTTCTTTTTAAATACATTACAAACTCTTCTCTATTATTTAAACCTGGAGGGAAACAAGCATTTAGTTTAACTTGCCAACAATATCCTAGCCAACCTAGTTCTTCTTCAACATTTACTGACTTAATATTTTGATGCACAGTGTCCAAAACATAATGTTTGCTCATAGCATTTTTTTGTATCTCCATTACTATGTTCATAAATTCTTTTGTATAGTTCTCTCTTTGTTCTTCCCACATAAAATGATCTACATTCTGAACACATCAATAAATAAGTAACATTTTTTGATTTACAAGTAAACCTCCCTGGGACTTGGACTACTGTTTTCCCTACTAATAATTCACTACTATCAGTAAATAAATATTGGCAATAGTTACAATTATAACATTTAACCTTCCCTTTTCTTTCCTCAGCTTCTTTAACTTTATTTAGTTTACTTTTAAAAAGATCTTTAAAGTTTCTAGCCCTTTTCTGTACAAACTTGGGTTCATTTCCTATTTGCTCCATAATTTCTCTATTTCCTTTTAAAATTCCCCAGTTTCTCCTCACTATATTCTTTATAGTGTTCAAATCTGTACTATATTGTATTGCTAATGCTGTACTATAACTTTTATGTGTTTTATCACCAACATTCGTATTGACATTATTTCCAGTGTTGTTCCTCTTAATTAATTCATCAGTGAACAACCTTTGAACTTCATCTTGAGGGCATCCTCTTATTTCCATCCTTTCACAAAAATTTGAAGCTTCAAGCTCAAGCAATTCATCATCTTTAGTTAAATTACTAATCCTTTTAAGTTGTCCCTTAACAATATTAACTTTAGTTCTTTTAGGATGCAAAGTAGAATAATGCAAATACATATTATTTTGAAAATCTTTCTTATAAATCTTAGAAATTAATTTGTTATCATATTTATATATTGTCAGATGTAAAAAATTGATTTTATCTGCATTGTAACTGTAGGTAATTTTTATATAGGAACAAACATTAATGTACTTTAAAAAGTTATTTAACTCATTAATAGTAACATCCCATACTACAAGGACATCGTCAATAAATCTTAACATCTTGACTATATGTTTACTATGTTCACTTTCTAAAATACTGGCTATTTCCCAACCTTGCATAAACACATTAGCATAACTAGGGGCTAGAACAGCACCCATCGCAACACCATTTGTTTGGACATGTATTTGATCATAAAACTCTAAATAATTATGGCTCAAAACGAAATCAATCATCTCCATTAATAACCCTACTGTACTTGGGGAGAACACTTTAGATTCTAATAGTTCTACCCTTACTGTCTCCATTCCTTCTTTATTCGGAATCATGGTATACAAAAAATTGATATCTAATGTAACCAGTAAATGTGAATCAGACACCTGAATCTCTTCCAGTTTTTTATACAGTCATAACTATCTTTTATATAAGTCTTACCCCTTGGTACTACCCTCTGTAGATGCTTGTCAAACACTGACATCCCTTCAGTTTTGCTATTTCTACTCACCACTATGGGTCTTAGTGGTGGGGAATCTAGGTTTTTATGGATCTTTGGAATACCAAAGATCCTACTTATTTTTGGGTTGTTATTAGATAGATTTCTTTTAGTTTTCTCATCAATTCTTCCTGTATAGAACCATTCTTCCACACAGGAATCAATTAATGAAAATCCCTTTCTTACTTCTGACATATTCACAGGTCTATAAAAATTTATGTCAGACAACATTTCTTTCATTTTATTTTCATGTTCATTTCTAACCATCAATACCATAGAACCACCCTTGTCAGCTTTAAAAATTAAAACATCTTCATTCTTGACTAAAGCATCTAAACATTCCTTTTCTTTGTTAGATTATAATATCTAAAATTCGTATCATTAACATTTCAAGCATCTGAAATTCACATACATTAAGGAACATTTCTAATTTTTTGATTAACGGGGGATTATAGCAACTCGGTTTATACATTTCACAATTACCTTGCATTTGTGCACCAAGTAAAATGCTCAAATTTAATTTCCTCACATAGTCTCTAATTTTGTTGATCATCACCAACTTATTCGCCCTTTGTGCTGGAGCAAAATTCCACCCTTTAATTAACACACAACAATCTCCATAAGACAGTTTTTTACTGGATAGATTAATAATTTTAAAATGTACAGTACCTAAGTCTTCCTGTTCCAGTTTTTCCCTGGACCCTTTCTGCCATACCAGTTTTTTTGTGGCCGTTGCTGTTGTTTATTCGAATAATTAAATTTATCATTTCTTCTATCTGCCATCACTTGAGCCCATGATCTCACTTGATTGTCAATTCTTTGATACACATCAATAACTTGATTATTTTCCGCAATTACATTTCCTTTTTGCTGAGGTTCCATTACTATCAGTTTGGTTTTGTTGGCCTCCTTTGTTTTTGGTCTAACTGCTTGTTCCGTTGTTTTAATTCCTTGCCCAACTCCAGGTTCCATTCTTTCATTCACAGTGGTTGTCTTTGAAGTTTCAGCCACATTGGTTTTATTATTTAGTCTTTCAGACCTTCTTAAAATATTTGACTCATCCTCTATTACTGCACCATCTCCATAGGATTCTTTCATCACACTATTACTTTGTAGCTTCAACCCATACGCCGCTGCCACACCCCCAGCGTATTCATTCTGGTCTCTGAAAATTTTCATATTAGATATGTGAATACACCCTTCATTAGTTTCAATATATATTAATTTTCTTTTACTTCATTTTACTCTTGGGTCAGATCTTACTGAACTGCTGTAAATTTATAGATGAGACCCCAGTGGTATCTATAATTACTGTGACACTTTGTCCAGACACTGAGAAAACCCCATCTGATCACCAATAAGGTAAAAAAAATGGAAGTATCAAATTAATACTTTATTTCAGTGTTTACAATGAAAATTAAGGGGAAGATGCCACATGTGGACTGAGGTGTGGCAGGAAAGGGAGATTAGTGGCATTCCACAGAACAGAGCCGGATTAGGTGAAGAGGTAACTGTTTGTCCTTAGGGATGACCGCCAGAGTCTTAAGGAATCTGGCCAGTGTGCTGGGAGATCCCTCGATTGTTGTCTTCAAAAGATCACTTGCCAGTGAAGAATTGCCTGAGGACTGAAGGACAGCAAGGGTCATATCCTTGTACAAGGAGTGGGGCAAGTGGTAAATCAAGGGTACTGCAGACCATCTAGGTTTACAGCAGTGGCAAGGACAGTTAAAGACAGAATGCTAAGAGTGATATGGAAGTATTTGTAGATGAGAGTAATTTCAGGGGCAGCAACCTATATGGGTGCATGTCCAGAAGAAGCTGCCAGTCAAACCTAATCTAGTTTTCTAACATCATCTACTTGGAGTTCGGCAAGGCTTTTGACTCAATCCCACAGAGCGGGGCTAAAGAAAACTGGAAGAGTTGGGAAATAACACTGGATTAAGAAAACTGGAGGAGTGGTGAATAGTCTTAGGACTGTGGAATTGGATTGATGCCTGATTGAAGGGTAGAACACAGAGGATTGTGCTCAGATGGATGATGTCAGAAATAAGGAAAAGGACTAGTAGATTAACTAATAGATCATGTTTGTCTCAGAAGTATCTGAGGGAGTAGAGAACTATGTCAATCTGTTTATTAATGACACAAAGATAGATGCAGGAATAGATGATACAGGAGAGTCTAAGGGGGGATTTTGAAAAGCTGCCTAAATGGCAGAAAGTTGGCATTTAAATTCCAGTGCAGACAAATACAAAGTGCTTCACTAACATCATAACAACCAAGGTATAAGGTATCAATGGGAGGAGTGGAAATGTTGGCAACAAAGTAGAGAAAGGATCTGCGGGTGCTGATCACACCTGCAATGGACCAACCAGAGCAGAGAGAACAGGACTAGTAGCAAACAGAACATTGGAGGTCAGGTGTCCTTTGAGGTTAGAGTCCAGAAGTAAATACATTTGGTTTAAAAGAGCTTGGACAGACCACAGCTTTAATATTATCGGCAATTCTGGATGTTGTACAAGGGAAGGGATATTAGGCTGTTGGAAGTAATGTAGAGGGAAGAGGGAAAGCTACCAGAAAAGTGCATGGGATGAAGAGGAGGGGGTATGACCAGAGATTAAAGGAGTTAGAATTGTTCTCAATAGACACCATTATATTGGTGCACAGAATTACGTCAGGGAGATCTGAAGGGTTCATCTTAAATAAGAATGACAACAGGAAAAGAAGAGGTACAGAATTTGGGATTAACTATTGCCTGGAATTCTGTAAGTACTCATTCATAAAGAGGGTTGTGGATTTGTGGAATGGACTACTGGAATAGGTGATAGAGAAGGAATCCCGAAAAGCATTCAAGATGTCATGGGACAGATGGAAAGTCACTGAGGGAGAAAGTAGTAATAGAGATAATGTAGAATGTTAAATGAAAAAAGATGGGCTTAGCATTAATATCCTAATTGCATCTTGCTATTGTAATATCATCTAAAGGTAGGAGTGAATCTGTGCACGAAGATGAAATCCTATCATACAACTGAAGTGGCATCTTAAAGGACATGGGGTCAGTCCACATGTGGCAAGTAATAAACAGTATAGCCGAGGAAATGTTTCAAAATGCATGTTCTGTAAGTAATGAGAGGCACTTTTCTGAGGAGTGAAATGACATTAAAATACACAAAGATGATCTTTATCTTTTAGGAAGGAGAAGGAACTGGATTGATGAGGCAGAACAAGTGACTTTAGATCCAGTCCAGAGGATGAGAACCTGCTGAAATTGTTGCCGTAATGTCATACTACCGGTCAAAGAATAAAGTGCCTGAGATGATGTCTCAGGTGTTGGGTGATGGAAAGAAAGCCTTCGCTACCATTTTGGATCTGGATGTAGAAAAAAGAAACTAAAGTCAGACCATCAGAGAGCAAAAATGGAGATGAGTGGATCCCTTTAGGAAATTAAGAAATATGATCCTAGGGATTAGAGCACTCTGAACCATCTCAGGAAGATGTATTAGCTCACTAAGAAAAATATCTTATGTGAGATTGCAATTTGTTGTTAATATGAAATTTGCTTTAAACAAGCAATTTGTTAAAAAATGTTTAATGTGAAACTTGCATTAAAGGAGTATGTAGAAGGAGTTAAACCTGGTCATTGCTTTAGATCGTGCCTTCCAGTTTCCAAGATTGAATCTGCCTGTTTCCCCAGATCTGATCCACATAAGTACATAAATGGACTCCACAGAGGCCTCCTGCATCGTTGTTCATTTAGGATTTGCTGTAGTTCTGTGAATGGCTAGCTTTGTGAATCAGCAATGTTAATTTTCTTATTTCACAGCATGAGTCAATACTGGCTTTTGCAACCACAAAATTTTAAAAACTTCTACTTAGTCCTGATTATGCAATGAGGCTTATGGTCTAATGCATTTATTAACAATATGCAACATGTTTAGCAAATACATTGTGACAAGTTTAAATGAAAAATGGTGGTTGTGAATTAGAAGTGAGTGTGAGTTCTTTTTACTTTTTAATAATTGTTATTTCTCACTAATGATTGTCTTTATTATCTTAACATCTGAAAAATATAACTCATAAACCAAGTTACTTTATAGTGTTATATGGGACTCCATCTTGGCTATTTTATAATTCAACATTCATTAACTCTAGAGAGTCCATATGCCGTATTGCATTTTAAGGTGCTGAGGAAAACCACAAAACTGCGAATTTAAGTTAGCTGAACTGCAAGCAAATTTAAAACTTATTCATCTAAGCCAAGTTCTTGTCATTACAGCCCGGTGATGCCTCCAGGTGCTTCTGTGGTTGCATCCTACTGACACCTCTGGGCATCAAATATTGCTTATTCATATCTGCATTAGTAATTCCAAAATCATGCTACATACAAAGTATTAAGAGATTACATCTTAAAGCTTGCACAATGGCAAACACAACTGCATTGATATTTAATCTAGTTCTACTGGATGTAAAGAGATATTAATTTTTGTTTGTATAATATTGAATTACATTACCATACATTTCATGTTTTTCTAAATATGTCAACAAACAAGTAGCACAGACATAACTGTTTAGCCTCATATGAAAGCTCTAAGCTGGATAAAAATGCTGCTGATATTATGTGTGTAACATGAGTAGTTTCTGGGTTATTTACAAAATATTACAAACTTAATAGTTACTGTGCTTACTGTGACTTATAAAATCCAGTTTAAGTCCCAGAACCTAAATAATACTACAGCTATAAAAATAGTTTTTGCTAAGGAGTCTGACATTTATACTTCTTTAGTAAACCCTTTGGTTACAGAGATATGAACATTTGTTTTATATGAGAGGACATAATTTGATTATATCAAAACATTTAGGCTCCATCCGTTGGAAATTACTGTGCAAAGTTCCAGAGCTCCATTGAAGGTAACAAGTTAAAAATATTTCAGTCATTAAGCTAGGAAAAGTTAATTTTGCATAGACTGCATAAAGCACAGCAAGGTAATAACCTCAGAAACACAAAGACACATTCTGTTCCATTTTAGTAGCTTCTTATGGCACCCAGTCTATTTTTGTGTATGGCTTCTTTAACTAAGTAACTTACCAGCTAATAATATATTATAATATATAATATGCATTATTCGAAAGGACAATAACTTATTAATAAAATAACACTAAGATTGTTACTCTAGAATGTCCCATAGGAGAAATGAATCAGTATATGCAACTTATTTTTAAGTTCATATCTTCATAACTGAGAGGCTTACTTGCTATTGAGGAGTATGATGGTGGGAGGCAGGAACATTCCTAGTCAATGTCCCATTTATGTCATGCTGTGCTGGAGATATCACTAGCTGTTTGTTAGTAATCATGCAAAATAAGCACTGTGTTTATATGTACTTCATACTTCAAAAACCAAGTGACATAAACTACTGCATGGTAGCAGATGAAACCGCTGATGTTGTTGAAGAGAACTGTCACTGTTATTTGCATTCTAAGTTGCACGTCTTGAGAGATATTCAGTGATATTTATATTGCTATAATTAAGCATATCTTCCCATATTTCTGTAAATATCTCAGTAAATATGCACTTGGAGAGACATCTCTTGTTGTCATGTGAAAGGTCATGTCTGGTTATCAAATTTTCTGACAATATATGTCTAAGTTGTACAGTTTCCCAGATATGAAAATTTGTTTGTGAAGGTTTCACAAAAATATATGTATAGATAGATATCTATAAACACATGTATATGTATGCGTGTGTTCTTGTATATATTTACATATATATAGACATACAAACACACACACACACACACACACACACATATATATATATATATATATATATATATATATATATATATATATATATATTTGCGTCTATATTGCATTATCGTACAATTAAAATAGCAAATGCTATTTCATCGTACCAATAATGTCTAAACCAAAAAATATCGAACACACGAAACAGCACATTTTTTCCCAGGGAAAAAATCTGCTGCTCCGCAAAAAAAAAAAAAAAAAAACTAAAAACACTTAAACACAAAGATAAGTGGAGAGCTTCACCCCCCCACACCCCCCATGTGGGGGGCTGTGCCCACTACACCCCTCCTACTTAAATATACCAAGTCCGAGATCGCACCATAGTGGAGAAATGGCAAAGTCCCGAAGACGGACCACCAATTTTTTTCCCTGGGAAAAAATTCAATGTTCCGTGTCTTCGCTATTTTGCCATTTTGACAGTATCGGATCGACTAAATAGCTTTGCTATTTAGTCCATTTGATATGCTAATATAGACTCTATATACATATATATATATATATATATATATACATATATATATATATATATATATATATATACACATAACACACACACACACACACACACACACACATATGGATCTGTGCCATATGATTGAAAATTTAAATGACTGAAATCCGAAATATCCAAACTGTGAAATATTGAAAGCCTTTTTAATGCAAGGAGGCAAGCCACTCTGCACCCCCATATCCCCCTGCTAATTATATATACCAACTCCAAGGTCGCACAACAGTGGAGAAGGGGCAACTTCCCATGTTAGATATTTCACAATTTCGATATTTTGGCTTTCAGTCATTTAAATTTTTGATCATATGCATAGACCCATATATATATATATATATATATATATATATATATATATATATATATATATATATATATATATGTGTGTGTGTGTGTATGTATATAATTCTAGGTTTGTGTACGTTATATTATGGTATTTTTGGAAACACTGTGAATGCCCTAAATATTGTTTGTCGCTGTAAAGAATACTTATAAGCTTATAAGAAATAACATTAGTAGTTATAAACTTTTAATATATTTTATTGTTCACAGAATACTTACATTTGTTCATGTTATGCGTTATAAGTAGATTTTTCAGAAAATTCACTGGAATGCAAGGATGTGTGTAGATTGCTAGAGGTGTGAAATTCCACACATAGGTGTTAATGAGCTAAAAATCAGAAAATCGTCACAATTGCAAAATACAGATAAAAGTCATGTATCTTTAAGCAAACATTATTGAAATATGTTAGTGTACTAGCCAGCATACCTCTTAGCTGTACAGATTTTCACAAAATGTCCAGATTTTTGTCTCATATGTTTGGTCTGCTTTTCATAAAATTGTGGTTTTCTGGCAAATTGGTGGCAACTTATTAAAGACTGAAGTTGGAAAATAATGACATAAATTAGAGTTTCAGATTTCATACCCTTCATAAAATACATGCTAATGCAAAACTTGTTGTTCTATCAACTTTCTAAGTTTGTAAGAGCAATATTTTAAAACATGTCCCTTTGTCCCACTTTTATGTATGGCTTTGTCCAGATTTCTTGCTCTATGAGGCTGAGAGAGAGAGGCCACCCAGCCTTGCCACAAATTGATTTAGATGGTAAATAAACGTCAGTTTAGTCCAAAATAGCACAGAATCGTGCAGGTTTGTGAAACTGTACTACTGCTATTAGTAGACAATGATACAAATATGGCTAGAGGAAAAAAATGCATGCATGTCTGCATGTCAGCAGAGGCAGGAAGATTCTCAGGTGTGGTCAGACTTTGTAATTATTTTGAACCCAAGACAATAACACAATTTATGATACACACATTTTGAAAATTATTACAGGAGGCTGCTGAAACAATAATTGTATCAAAACTATGGATAATAGTCAACAGCTGCGACATCACTGACACTGATACTGACATTAAAAATCATATAATACAAAGCTATGTACCTACAGAGTTATGAAGGAAAGCCTCCATGTGACTGACATATCCTTGTTAGATTATCGCAAAACCCTGGAGCAGTTTGAAAAGCAGAAACAAAAACATGAAATAGACACAGAAACCAATGTCATTTTTAGTAAAACAGTTAAAAATATACAGAGGACTGCATACCTGAGGACCAGAAAAGGCCTCTGAATAATCGAGTCGCTAGATTTCTTCAAAAGAGCTGCTGTTCAATAAAAGCATAGTTCTTTATTTGTGGCAGACTTGATCACTTTGCTAAGTGTTACAGATCAAACTCACAAAATCAAATCAGAATTAATAAGAAATCATTCAGTATTACACTCACAAAAGGATAAAAATGTCATAAATGAAACAGCCTCTGCAATAACAGAGCATGAATACTATTAAGTGAAATAATTAAATGCATGCTGTTATAATGCCATGGATAAATGTCAGCCAGAAGTGCTATTCCGCATATAAAATTATTTTATTTCATTATGTTTTTGTGTACCCGAATAGTCCAACTGTGTTTTGCAAAAAAAAAATAAATAATAATAACAATAAAAACTTTACAGCAAGGCCCATGGAGAAAACCTCTAACATCAGATAAACAGCAATATTATAACATGGTATAATGTTAGTTTAACATTTGCAAGTGCATATCATATATACAGAGCCAGGCTTCTGAATTTTAAACCATTATAGAAAAGAAAGGATAGAATTATGAATACATACCAGTTAGAAGAAACATCTATACAAGGAGACATTGGTTCATATTCACAGCAAGTTTAGATGGTCTTAGATAACAGTTTTCTTGTTTGTGATATACATATATATATATATATATATATATATATATATATATATATATATATATATAGCTATATAGATACATCTATCTATAAATATAAATCTGTATATATATATATATATATATATATATATATATATATATATATATATATATATATGTGTGTGTGTGTGTGTATATGCTTGTATATGCATATATATTTATATATATATATATATATATATATATATAATACACATACATACGTATATAGGATAGAGTGATTTTCATCAAATGACCTAAATGTCATAAAAACCTTAATAGAAAGCAGAAAAAGTTAAACATACCTGTGTAAGGTCTCAGAAACTACAGTTTGATGTCTTAATATTCAGCTTATTCTAGTGGAAACTCTGCTGTTAAGAAATATAACAAAAGGCCTCTCTCGGTAGTTTCCTCACCACCTGCCTAGACCTGGATTAGGTGGCTCCAATCTGATTGCAGGGTAGCTCTTCCCTCTCCATGCCCCTTCGCTTCCTCTCGTTCTCCAATCAATCTCCCTATCCCTAACCCCACACTTAACCCAGCACTCCTACAACCCACCTCCAAAGAACACTCTTACTCACATGTATCTCCTAGCCTTTTCCCTCATTCTCCTCTCCTATGCAGTACACCCCTAGTACTCACTTCTAACTTTTCCTTATCCTTCATACACAATAGTCCACCCTCTTTCTCTCCAAGTTAAAAGATTCCTTCCTAAAATTGTTTCTCTTCTTCTCCTCCCTCACATGTTCAGGAGAAATTCACCCTAACCCAGATCCCTCCTCCTATAAAAACCTCCATATATCCACCATTAACTTTCAAAGCATCTGCAATAAAACTTCTGAATTTCATGCCTGGCAAACTCTAAGTAGAACTCAAATCATCCTAATTTCAATGTAATCAAGGTCGACAGGAAACACAAAAAAGGAGGAGGTGTCACCTTAATTTACCCTAATACCTTTAACATGTCCACCTTTCCTAATACTGTTCCTAAATTCCATAATGCTGAAATCCTAAATGCATTCCTCAACCTTAATAATTCCAAAAAACTCTGTATTTCAGCCATTTACATTCCACCCTGGAATAATGTCTCAGTTCTAGAAGACATCCTTTCCTGGATTTCCCATACAATCAGATATGAAACCATTATATTAGGTGACATGAATATTGACTGGGCAACTACTTCCTCTATTCAATCCCACAGTAGCATTAACCAAATCCACTTTACTCAACTAATTACGTCTACCACTTGATATAACTCAAAAATAACAAAGGCTCAATTCTAGACTGGATCTTGGTTTCAGACCCTTCCAAGTATCAAGATTCCGGCACCCTTCCAAATTCCTTTAGTGACCACCTCCCAGCCTACACTATTCACAGCTGTACTCCTCTCTCTAAAACTCACAATGTTGAAGTCATTCAAAACTTCTCAAAAATTTGCCCCAACCAATTTAATACAATACTGAAAAGTCACAACTGGAGCTGTCTCAAAACCGTACCACTAGGTGGCGCTCTTCTTTACTTCAACAACTCCTTTCTTAGTATTCTCCACGGCCTGGCACCCCCCAGATCCGTTAGAATCAAACCCAATCAGGCTCCCAGGGCTTTCTAAAACCACAAAAGAAACTATATGAAACAGGGGCAAAGCCTGGAAGCTCTGGCTTACCTCTGATAACCCTTCCAATCTTCTCCATTTTAAACAACTTTGCAAACATTCTAAAAAACTTATCCGCAAAGACGACAATATTTTTGGAACTCAAACAGGAAAAATAACCCCAAGCTCTTTTGGTCATCTATTAATAATGTCGTGAACCCTGGCACAAAATCCAGCTGGACTTTCCCAGTAAACAAATGTAAAATAAAATAAATAATAAAATAAAAGAGTGATCACTCTTTTGAGCATTTGCTCTTAGATACAGTAACCGTGTGTGTGTGTGTGTGTGTGTGTGTGTGTGTGTGTGTGTGTGTGTGTGTGTGTGTGTGTGTGTGTGTGTGTGTGTGTGTGTGTGTGTGTGTGTGTGTGTGTGTGTGTGTGTGTGTGTGTGTGTGTGTGTGTGTCTCTCTCTGTGCACTCACTTGTTTGTGGGTGTTTGTGTGTATGTATACATACAGATATATATGGATATATATGAACTGAAGTTTAAGACAGCAGTGCAGACTTTATCAGGAGTCAGTGCACTGAGCACAACACATAAACTCTAGGTATATAAAAGTGATACAGTCACACAGACAAACATATTGATACATAGATGGATCGACAGATACAGAAGAGCAGTTCAGTTCATCATAGGCTCAGTTCTTTGAGAGAGAGAGACATACAAATAGATGGATTGATAGATAGATGGATAGAGGGATGGATAGCTGGATGGATAGGTACAGAGGAGCAGTGCAATTCATAATATGTTCAATTCTTTGAGAGAGACACACACATACATACATTTAGATTGCTAGTTAGAAAGGTGGACAGAAGCACTATAATTTATCTGAGGCTCAGTTCTTTGAGAGTGCACTGACTTGACTTTGAGCCTTTTTCTTCAAGTCATTTCTGATTTCTCTGGTACTTTGCATTGTCTTCAGGAGCGAAGGGTAATTCGTTGTGTCCAACACTGTAAAGCCCATCTCATCAGAAATGGGTGGAATTAGCCAAAGGAAAATACATTTAAAGACATCTGAATCAATTAACTGACATGCTGTAAAAAATAGAAATAAAAATGAATCTTAAAGAGATTATGACACTCAAGTGAGCTAAACATTATTATTAAAGGCCAAAAAAATATACACCACTCTACCACTAGTCTCTATTCATATACACCACACTGCCACTAGTCTCTATTCATATACACCACTGTACCACTAGTCTGTATTCATATACACCACTCAACCACTAGTCTCTTTTCATATACACCACTCTACCACCAGTGTCTATTCATATACACTACACATCCTCTAGTCTCTATTCATATACACTGCACATCCTCTAGTCTCTATTCATATACACCACTCTACCACTAGTCTCTATTCATATACAACACTCTACCACTAGTCTCTATACATATACACTACACTGGCACTAGTGTCTATTTATATACACTGCTCATCCTCTAGTCTCTATTCGGGTTCATATTACATAGTAGAACTTTACAAGTTCAAATGCTATATGGTCAAAACCATATGTTCGAACTTGTAAACGTTCGAATACATAAAAAAAAAAATTAGAAAAGAAAAAAACATAACTTTCTGTTGTAAGTAGGGGGGCAAGCCCCCCTACACCCCCCGCTCTTTTTACTGCACTGTAGCGCAATCTCGGAGTTGGTATATTTAAAGAGCGGGGGAGATGGGGGGTGCAATAACAGATAGTTTTTTCTTTTTTTTTTTTTACGTGTTCAAAGTTTTAAAACTTCGAACATAAGGGTTCAACTTTATTATGTTCGAATTTCTCCAAAGCCAACTTCATGCTTCTTAAGACAGAAGTGGCGAACTTCATGACACCCATGCAGATGGATAATGCAGTTATGACTGCTGAATCCTACACAAATGCACTCTATAAGCACTTACACAAGTGCATGGATTGTGCTATCCCAAACAGAACCAAGATGCTATCCTCCAAAAAAAGGAAGCCAATCTGGTGGTCCCCTGCCATAAACAAACTGTACAACAGAAGGAAGAAACTGTTGCAAAAGACAGTAAAATCCCATGAGTGGAGGAGCTCCCTGGTCAGCCTCAGTAAGAAGCTGATATCCCTTATAAGATCCTCCAAAGCTAGCTACGAAAACAAAATTGCCACTGATTACCACAAAGCATTCTATAGTTATGTCAAGAATCTCAATGGCAACACCCAGCTCTGCTCTGAGTTACAGCACAACAGCAGGAAAATTACAGAACCAACTGATATTGCCAACATCCTGTCAGATAGGTTAAGTGCTAACTTTACCCCCCTCTCACCCCAAAGGCTCATATCTATATAGGAAGAATGCAGAGTGCCTGTAATCACATCTATGCAGATAAAAGCTGCACTCTCTAAAACCAAAAACACACCATTCGTGGGGCTGGACAACATCCCAGGCTGCGTTTTACACAAACTTCAGAATGAACTGGCTCCCTACCTTAGCACCATATTCAATCATAGTCTCACATCAGACTTTGTGCCCACTGAATTGCACACAGCAACAGTTATCCCACTCCACAAAGGGGGAGCCACCACTGATCCTGGGAACTATCGCCCTATTAGCCTGACAAGCCTGGTCTGCAAGGCCATGGAACGTATCATCATGGAACTCATAAACAAAGACATTGGTAACTTCCAAACTCTGGACCCCACCCAGTTCGGGTTTGTGAAAGGCAGCTCATTCCTTCTGAACCTAATCGAAGCAGTCACCAAAGCCATAGATGAGGGTAAGGTGCTTTACACAGCCTATCTTGACCTCACCAAGGCTTTTGACACAATCCCCCATTCTGGAATTATAGCTAAACTCACTAAACTAGGTATAAATCCCTATGTCACAAGATGGGTTGCCAACTGGCTCGCTGACAGAACCCTCACTGTAAAAGTTGCAGACTCCAAATCTGACTTCAAGCCAGTGACAAGTGGAGTACCACAGTGTTCAGTCCTGGGACCTCTCCTGTTTGGTATCTACTTCTCTGAAGTACAGGCTAACACAGAAGGCCTCTGGCTAACAAAGTTCATAGATGACTGCAAACTAGGAGCCATAGTCGAGTCCCCAAATGATGTGGACATCCTACAGAAGGGCCTCACTGAGATAGATGCCTGGTGTCAGAGGCATGGCCTCAAACTCAGTGACAAAAAGTGCATTGTCATCCCCTTTGGTAAAAACTTTGTACCCATGAACTACCACATAAACGGCAGTCTACTTAATGCTGAATGTGTGATAAGAGACCTTGGGACCCAGGTGGACAGTAGTCTCTCCACTGATAATCACATCGCCACAGTAGTCAGGAAATCCTTCTATGTGGCACACCTCATCACAAAAGGGTTCTCATCCAGGAAAAAATATGTCATTGTTCCCATCTACTCGGCACTCATTAGACCCATTATAGAGTAGAATGCCCCTTTTGGAATGTAGCTTACAAGACATCTGCCGCAGCTGGAGAGGCCACAGAAGTACTTCACAAAGAGGATTACTGGCCTCAAACAGATGTCCTACACTGACCGTCTCAAACAACTCCAGATTTACTCTGTAGCATATCGCCTACTCCGTGGAGATCTCTGCTTAACATATAAAGCTATGTTAAACCCAGAGCTGTTGGACATGCTACACCTAAATAAATCCCAATCCCTCTGAGCTATACGCTCTAGGGACCTAAACCTTGTCACCACAATAAACAGGACATGCTGGAGGGTTATATTCCTGTCCCAGAGACTTCCTATACTCTGGAACAAGCTACCCATCTATGCCAAACAAAGTTCCTTATTAGCAGTGGATGGGAAATAGGAAATACACCCCGGGGGTCACTTCTGTGGCTCTGCTCAACAGGGGCACAGGAAATTAACTTCCTTGGGTGGCATAAGCCAGGGAACCTTGTTGGCTAGGCTTATTTAGACCCTTGGGCTGATAGCCTAGTACCTACCTATGAAATTTCAAAACTTCGATCATGTAATAGGAACCCCACTATTCATATACACCACTCTACCACTAGTCTCTATTCAAGTCGCTATTAGTATTATACCTTTCATTTTTGGAACTGCCGCTATTACTAGGCTGAACATTTATGTCCTCTAGCTATGACCCACCTCTGCATACTGCAAAAATATTATGTTAGACAGAACATCATTGCCTGTCCTTCCTATATGATAGCTGCCTCCTACCCTCTCTACAGAGGTACTGCGATACTCATGACCTTGATTCTCAAGTGTTCAGCTTTGGCCAAGTTCCCTCTTAAAAATACATTTTCTGTCATCTTGATCTTAATCTCAGAGTCCTAATGCTGAAAGAGCTACTTGTAGACTTATTGCTGTGGAATGCGCCTCACGGAAATGTCTCTTGCTGTCTGAGCAGGCTGTAAATTCGTTTTTAGTTTAAGCACAGCCTACCTCCTTCTGTCCTTTCTTTGTAATCTTTACAGAGACCTAGGCTGAGTTTTCCACCCATATTAATGTTGAGTGTTTGTTAAATAAATTCATTCCAAAGAAGGGGACTGAACATCCTCCTGTGTATCCAGAAGACCAGTTGGAAGGGAAATCCAGTAAAGCCAATTGGCTTGGGATCGCAAGTCTATTACTCTGAGGAGGATCGACTAGAAGTGGCATAGGAGTTGTGAGGGAGATTCTTCTGAAGACAGTGAAGGATGTCATCAGAATTAGTGACAGACTCATGGTAGTCAGACTCCAGTATAAAGATATTCATAGTGTCAGGCTGCGCCTCATAGTAGGGTTGTGATGGTAAGGAAAAGAGTTCCTTCAGGAAGCAGTTGCAGGATCTACTAGATCAAGTAGGGCAACAAGAGCTGGTTGACAATGGGGGACCTGAATTCTCATATCAAAATAGAACAGGATATGAGGACTGCCTGGACTACACGAGTGGAACAACAGGTATAAAGAAGCAGAGTCATTCTAGACTTATGTCCAACAAATGGTTTAATGGGAGTTACCACATGATTCAGCCAGAGAGACAGTCACAAGATCATATGCAAGAGTTGCCAATATGCAGTTCAGTTTGACTGCCTCCTAGTGATAAAAAGTGCATTGGGGAGGAATCGCAGATTGCAAAGTCATCCCCAGTGAAACCTTTAGTCCATGGCATAACCACTAGTAGCCACAATCAGTTGTATACAGTGGTCAGTGAATGTTCTGAGGTCAACAGATACTAGACCAAGTACCTGGAAGCTGACTGGAGTGAAAGTACAAGAGAAAAAATAGATGGACTCAAAGAATGTCAGTGTCTCAAAATATCATGTGTAAAGACTCCAGAACAAATATACAGCTGAGCCAGGTATGCAAATAAGGTACACAGGCAAAGCAGGTGGTGGAATACAGAAGTCCAGGAAGTTATCAAAATAAAGGAGTGCGTGTAAAAGTGGGAGACAGAAAAGACAGACTGGGATAACAAGAAATACTGGTTAACCAACAAAGAGGCTGAAAGAGTAGTCACAAAAGAAAAGAACGAGGCATCAGAGGCACTCTACCAGCTAAAAACATGCCTCAGCAGATGACATAAAGAAATGCTGTTATACTGCAGGGCAAAGACAGTCAGAGAGATATGATAGACATTAGACACCATTGACATGGCTGTCAACGCCATCCGGCTCACCAGTTCACTGGACATCAAAGGCAGGTGAAAGGAATGCTTCCAGCAGCATCTAAATTAAGAAAACCACACACAAGCTGTACTGCCTCATTTGTCCCATACACAGCCTACAATGCAAGATGAAGAAACAAGAACAGCACTAAGGAAAATGAAGTTAGGGAAAAGCAAACTCATCTGAGAGCACGTCAGATATGATCAGGATGTAGGGCGAGTTATGGTTGAAATGGCTTCTGAGGGTAGTTGGAATGGTGTCTGAAGGTAGTCATAGCAGTATGGCGAGTAAGGCATATCCCAAATTACTGAATAATAAGTGTTCTTATTTCAGTATTCAAAAACAAAGGAAACATTCACAGCTGTAGCCAATATAGAGACATCAAACTCCTGCCACACAGTATGAAAGTGCGGGAGAGAATAACTGATAAAACGAAAACGCAGAGTAGTAGAAGATAGATGGGATATGAAAAGTACACATTCAGATCAGGATGTAGCAGAACTGACCCAACATTTGCAATGAGTCAGATAGTAGAGAAGAATCTAGAGATGAGGAAAGAACCCAAATAGGCATTCCTAGATGTGAACAAAGCATATGAAAAGATCCCAAGAAGTCTGATTTTGGGCAGTCCTGTAATAGTTTGAAGTCCCAGAAACATTGGCAGAATTAGTGAAGGCTATATACAAAGACACAATGACATCAGTATGCTCAGACTCACCGAGGGGGTTTCCCAGTGGAAGTGGGGGTGCATCAAATTTCAATTAAGCACAATGATATACAGGTGATGGACTAAATTAGCAAACAGACTGGAGAGAGCATTTCAGCAAAGCTGCTGTATACAGATGCAGTGCAGGCAGACTCAGAACTTCAGCAAGTGACAGAGGAATGGAATGTAAAACTGAAGGCTCATAGGATGAAAATGAGTATATACAACACACGTTGTCATGGCAACAAATGGGGAAATCAGAAGAAGCTGCAAACTGAGACCGAAGAGAAAATAGTGGAACAGATCAACAGCTTCAGGTATCTGGGGTGGCTGATGAGAAAGAAGTCTGAATGACGAGGTCAGAGCTAGAATCAGTGGGGCTGCAACAAACTGGCACAGAGTGTCAGGGACAGTGCATAAGCAAAGAATAATAAAGAAGCTGAAAAGTAAAGTATACAAAACAATGGAGTGACCAGTACTTCTGGTTGCTAAAATCATAAGTGTAGTTAGGTTGGGGTGAAGGGGGCAACCTCCACAGGTGCAAAGTGTTATAGGGCACAATCGTCACATCCACATTTTTTCTGCTCTTGCTGATGTAAACATGAGGGTGGGGACATATAGAGCTTGGTGCTCCTCCTTAAGGGAGAAGGGAAGGTTACCAGATGATAGAACAGACCTTTTTTTTTCTCTTCAAATTAGTGTTAACAGGCACTAGATCAGGAATTGCCACTGGCTAAAGAAATCTGGTCAGTGAAGCCAGATAAGTTCAGGAAGCTGGAGAAGATGGAGATGAACTGCCTGAGACGGGTGGTAGGATGCACAAAAATGATATCAGAGCTGAAGGAGATGGAGATGAAGTGCCTGAGACGGGTGGTAGGATGCACAAAATGACATCAGAGCTGGAGGAGATGGAGATGAAGTGCCTGAGACGGGTGGTAGGATGCACAAAAATGACATCAGAGCTGGAGGAGATGGAGATGAAGTGCCTTAGACGGGTGGTAGGATGCACAAAAATGACATCAGAGCTGAAGCAAAAGTTGCTCCAATTGCAGAAAATGTCAAAGAAAATGGATACAGTGGTTCAGGTATATGTGTAGGAAAACAGAAGATGATTTGGTGAAGATTTGGGAAGGGCAGGAAGAAGTTAAAATGAAAGATAGACATCAGGTAAAGATGGATGAATGGTGTGACAGAAGGCCTGCAACAGTCAAAGAAGATGAGAGTGGCATTGAATCAAAAGAGGTGATTGCAGCTGATGCAGCACACTGACGCCATGCAGAAAAATGGGGGAAAAGGGGTGGTTGATTATGATGATGATTCGTTCTAAATGTGTGTGTCTGTTTTACTATAGTTATTGCATACTGTTTGTTCTAATATAAATGTTTACCTTCCTATTTTGTTACTGTCCTCACTATGTAAGTCAATGTAGCACTGTACCTTCATTTTTGTTATTTTAAAGCTGTCGTTATGTATATAGAATTATTGTGCCTCTGATCCAGGTTACAAGTAAAAAAAGGTTATTTGACCATATCACTTGTCCACTTATCACAGATTAATAAATTAAAATGAAACATAACTTTTGAAATGCTTCACATTTCTGTATGTGGATTTTGACAG
>NC_056747.1:207753501-207831001 GCF_019279795.1 Protopterus annectens | reverse complement strand
TCTTCTAAATTTAAAATGAGGCACTGCTCAAAACTATCTGCAATAAGCACCAATATTTACAGAAATGTCCATATCCCCTTATCTGAACTGAATTGATAAGGTAGACAACAACTCTTAAATACTAAAACAAAAGGTGCCCTTGGAAAATAAGAACTTGTGTGTCATGCTTTTGTTCTACAGTGTGATGTTTGATTTACCCGTAACTGTGTTTATTCTACCTTCCATTTATCGTGTCACAGCTATGCACTCCCAAAGCGAACTTCAAGCTCATGCAAATCATTGTGACTTTACTTACTAGTATTTTTGGAATGATAATCTGTTCTTGTTTTTTTTTTCCTAAAGCCTTCGTTAGTACTAGGGAAGAATTGTGGCAAGGAACGTTTCATGATGTTACTAATGTGGTTTATGCAATAAAGTGAGTATTTGGAAGCATTACAGTTAGTTAGTTATAAAATGTGCAGAAAAATGTCCTGCTGTGATGGGACTATATGTCACATGACAATGCAAATATTACAATACTGCATATGTGTATTTTTCAGTATTCCAAACCAGCTTTGCTTATTTTAAATGTGAGAGGAGCCATTTTTGTGACTTCATTACCAAGAGTGGGTCATTTATTAATACTCAATGGTTCATTACCATTACCACATGGACATATGGGTACTAATTCAATTTCTGCAGTACCTACAATGGGTCTGCTTGGAAGCATGAAGTTTCAAAACTTCAAACTTTGTATGGTCGAGACCATAACATTGGAGTTTTGAAACTTCAAGGAAAATTACCTTTCTCTTCACTATAGTGTGATCTCAGAGTTGGTATATTCAATTAGCAGGGGGTGTGGGGGTGCAGGGTGCTTGTCCCCCTGAATAAACGTAAAAAAAAAAGGTTTTAGTTTTTTTATTGAAGTTTTGAACTTCAAAAACTTTGATGTTATGGTCTCAACCATATGAAGTTCAAAGTTTTGAAAGTTCGAGCTTCCAAAGTAGATCCCCACAACACAAAATCCAGTTTTCATGTACTATTTATGTAGCTAGAGCAGTACAATTACATTAGAAGTTTCAACTGCACCATGCTGGCCTTTTAAACTAAAACATATGCATATTTTTAAAACTTATGCAGTGTTTTATGTGGGTCTATATCATATACTCGAAAAATAAACACTGAAAGCCGAAACCACTAAATAACGAAGACACGGAACAACAATTTTTTTCCAAGGGAAAAAAAAATCGCTGCTCGGCAAAAAAAAAACCCAAATCCAAACACAAAATAAAGTGGGGGGGCTTCACCCCTTCACACCTCACAATGTGGGGGGCTGTGCCCCCCCACACACACACATCTTACTTAAATATACCAACTCTGAGATCGCACCACAGTGGAGCAAATGACAAAGTCCCGAAAATGGCCCAGTGATTTTTTTCCCCTGGGAAAAAAAATCACTGTTCCATGTCTTCGATATTTAGTGGTTTCGGCTTTCAGTGTTTGATAAAAGAGCATCCGCTCTTTTTATTTTTCGAGTTTTTAATATAGACCTGTTTTATGTATGGGCAAGGTTCCCCTCAACTCGTACTGTCCCTGCAGTGAGAGTTGCACTGTTATGCTCTCGGTTAAATACTAAAATCAGTTATAGAGTTGCCACCATTAAGGCAAAAGTCAAATATTTAATTTTTGTTCAAAAATGTATTTTCTCAAGCATTTGTATTCCAAAAATGTTTAGGAGCTGCATTTTTGTGATGTCATACAACTACATGTCTTTATGTTTTTTGTTTTATCAACCACACAATGTCAGTGAGCAGCTGTCATATCAATATTTCTCAATGAAGCCATTTCTCCTGTTCTTTAACAATAATTGTTATGCCTCAGTAGGAACACAAACTGGGTAATAACTGTACACATTGTGGCATTGCTGGAGTATAAAAGAATCAAGGACCTGGTCACAAAGCAGTGAGCAAAGAGTGGACATGAGGTATATGGCTGTGCCAGCAGAGAAGTTTTTAATTACTGCCTGGGAAAAATATGTACAGACATCCGTGGGGATAAAAAGGGTAGGGTTGGATTAAATAAATTCAGAAGCAGATCAGTCACAGAAAGCAGCAAGTGACAGGAGAATGAAGTGTGGCAACAACTTCAAACACGGCCATGGAAAACAAATTTAATAAGTTAAAAGTTACGTTAAGGTAACACATTTAGAAAGGATGATTTTGCCTGAAAGCTTTGTTGTTTATAGACTTCCTAAGTCCATTTATGGCTTTACTATTATTAACTCTGAAGTGCTGTGTTCTTAATTGGACCAATTCTCAGTAATCATTCTCTGTGACATAACAAGTTTTGAGTTAATTATATTAAAGACGAAATGTAGAAGATTTCTTTCTGGATGGAGATAGAAGGATTATATTACCCTACAGTAATTTTTTGTTAGTGTTTTCTGTTGGAAAAAAATATATTTTTTCATTGAAATGTGTTTGTTGAAATTGTTCTTCCCTAAATCTGAGTAATGGGAAATCTTTCTCAATGTTCAGTATTTAGCATTCTTTCAGAACTTCAACAAAACATGTTTTAAAACTGGCTCCCAACAGTATGGTCCTGTATATATTTGTTTTGTATGCATGCACATATGTAAGTGATTAATTCCTATGTTAGTTATTTTTTTAAGTAAAAAACACTAGGCAACACTGTATGTTTGGAATTCTAGTCCAACAAAGTCACTTGTGTAATCGTTTGTTCTGTCTGCAAGCAGAAGCTGTTAGAATCAAACCCCAGTCTTTGAGTTTGAAGTGCAGTCATTCAAAGCTTGTTAATCACTTCTACAGATAACACTGGTGACGTTAATGGCTAATTTTATAATATAGCAAATGCAGGAACCCTGATATAAGTGGATGGTTTTGTAAGGAAAGTATTGTACAGCAACTCTAGAAGACTTGCTGTAAAATGGAGTTATTTTAAAAAGGGAAGGAGTATATTTTTAATACAACTGTAGTATTTAATAATAATCACTGTTTGACCATGATTGATGCAGGATTTACTTCTCAGGTTTTGCCCTCATGGTTAAAAGCATGCTAGTCAAAGAAAAATCCTGAAATGCACATGGTCAGGTGGAGAGTATGAGAATATTATTACTATCCATGATGACTGCATAAAAAATGTGTGTGGCTATTCTCAGAGATGAGACTTTATAGTCATCTAGAAGAAAACTCAATCGTGCCAATAGAAGATAAGGGTGACAAAAGAAAGTCATATCGAACAAAGGGTTGTTTGTTTTTAAATAAAGTCATAATGAAGATTGTATAGTGGTGAAGAATCTAAGTATGGCATGGACAGATTACAAAAAAGCATTTAACAGCATCCCACATTCATGGATAAAGGAGTGCTTACAGATGTATAAGATACACCCTTAATTGATAAATTACATTACTGTAACTGTGAAACAGTGGCAAACCACTTTTCAGCTAAGCCATGATAAAGGACAAATTATTATCTCAGAGATAAAAATTCAAAGGGAAATAGTCCAGGGTGACTCTATCACAGCTGCTCTTTTGTCTTGCCCTGAAAAAGTTAAGCTGTCTATTTAACAGATTAGGTCATGGTTAGAATTTGGCTCCCAGACAAAAACAAAGTGTTAAAAACTTCTTATCTTTTGTGGATGATTTAAAACTGTATAGTTCATCAGATGAGTGCTGAAAGCACAACTGGAAGTGATCAAAACTTTCTCAGAAGATGAATGTCGTTTAATCTTGATAAATGTGCAAAAGCAACATTTTAAGCAGGAAAGCTGCAACACCAAGAAAATATCTGTCTAGGACAGTAATGTGATATAAAGGAACTTGAGCGGGGGGGGGGGGGTAGAAATATTTGGGAATTGATAAAGGAATGACAATAAAACATGAACAAATGTGAACAAAACTCAGTAAGGAACATTTTAGAAGACTAAAATTAATACTGAAAACAGCCCTGACATCTAGGAACATAGTCCATTCTATAAACCAATTTGCTGTTCGTGTTCTAACTTACAGTTTTGGGGTGAGTGACTGGCCCCAAAAGGTACTGGATCAGCTGGACAAGAAAACAAGAAAAATGCTTCAGAATGCTTATCAAATGATATATAAAAATGAGTGTATACCAACTTTATATTCTCCTCCTTCTGAAGGAGGTATGGGCCTCCTCGAAACTGATTACACATATAGATCTGCAACTGTAGGACTGCATACATACCTGCTGAACTTACCAGGTCCAAACATAGTGAAAGTTTTGAAACGTGAAGAGAAAAAAAATCTAAGATGGTTTCTCTTCTTAGTTTGGCAGAAGCATATTGGTGTCAAGCAGAATAAAAACATACCAGAAGTAGCAAAAACCAGACAGCAACTGAATGTGCCAAAAAAAAAAAAAAAAAAAAAGACTATAAAGAGAAGGATCAGATGGGAAGACAAGAAATGTGGAAAATGCGTAAATATAGTTGCAAGTACAGAAAACTCCTGGAACAGCCTCGTGTTGATCAGGATCTGACGCAGGAATTGTTAAGCAGAGGTGAATTTAAATCTAAATATGAAAGGTTAATATTAACGGCCCAGGAGAAGGGACTGTTTACACTTTGGTTTACAAAGTCCATTGAACTTGTGAAAGAAACAGACAAATGCAGGTTCTGTAAAACAGAACTGGAAGCAGTCTCATATCTTGTTGATGGGTGTGATGCACTAATGGCAAAGGACCTGTATAATGAAAGGTATAATAATGAAGCAAGACTCTTGTATTAGGTGTTGTGCAAATATTACAATACTTAAGTAGCTGAGAAGCATTGGAAACATGAGCCACAAAGCATTATAGAGAATGATGAAGTATATATCACATGGGATCACCCATTACCAACAGTTCAAAATTAGCTGCAAGAAAACCATATATATAGTAGCCCATGAAAAGAAGACAAAAGTAGCATTGATCATTGAAATTGCTACACCTAGTGTTTACAGTATCTTACATACAGAGAGAGACAAAGTCATAAAGTACCAGGATTTACAGGCAGAAACAAAGGCAGTGTGGAAGGTTACGCAGACAATTCCAATAGTAGTAGGAGCAATGAGTCTCATCAAAAAATAATTTACAGTCTTATTTAGACAGGCTGCTGATACATGTAACTACATATGAATTGCAGAAGGAGTCAGTTCTGGGCATATCCCAGGTACTGCAAATAGCACTTTTGGCTAACATCAAAAATTGAATCAATACTAATTTCACAAACTTTAATCATAGTTTGACTTAGGAATGGGGGTCCATTCCCATCATGGTATAACAAACCCAAAAGACTTGGAGAAATTAAAAAATATTCAAAGGGAAATCCTGAAATACACATGGTCAGGTGGGGAGTATGGATAATATTATTACTATACATGATGGCTGCATAAAAAAACAAATGTGTTCTCAGACATGAACTTCTTGCAAGTAGAGCAAGAGTCGAAGTGAATGTGGACATCCTGTAACAGCCATTCCATGCCTCAGTATTTACTTAAAGTAGCACAAGTAGAGCAAGAGTCGAAGTGAATGTGGACATCCTGTAACAGCCAGTCCATGCCTCAGTATTTACTTAAAGTAGCACAAGTAGAGCAAGAGTCGAAGTGAATGTGGACATCCTGTAACAGCCAGTCCATGCCTCAGTATTTACTTAAAGTAGCACAAGTAGAGCAAGAGTCGAGTGAATGTGGACATCCTGTAACAGCCATTCCATGCCTCAGTATTTACTTAAAGTAGCACAAGTAGAGCAAGAGTCGAAGTGAATGTGGACATCCTGTAACAGCCAGTCCATGCCTCAGTATTTACTTAAAGTAGCACAAGTAGAGCAAGAGTCGAAGTGAATGTGGACATCCTGTAACAGCCATTCCATGCCTCAGTATTTACTTAAAGTAGCACAAGTAGAGCAAGAGTCGAAGTGAATGTGGACATCCTGTAACAGCCATTCCATGCCTCAGTATTTACTTAAAGTAGCACAAGTAGAGCAAGAGTCGAAGTGAATGTGGACATCCTGTAACAGCCATTCCATGCCTCAGTATTTACTTAAAGTAGCACAAGTAGAGCAAGAGTCGAAGTGAATGTGGACATCCTGTAACAGTCATTCCATGCCTCAGTATTTACTTAAAGTAGCACAAGTAGAGCAAGAGTCGAAGTGAATGTGGACATCCTGTAACAGCCATTCCATGCCTCAGTATTTACTTAAAGTAGCACAAGTAGAGCAAGATTTATCACTCAGAGACTCCCTATGCTGTGGAATAAAATCCCGGTCCATGTGAGGCAGAGCACCTCGCTGACTCTGTTCAAGAGAAATCTAGACCTGTGGATGGGAGATCGTAGGTTTACCCCGGGAATCATCTCTGGGTCACTGCTGGACAGAGGCACAACAAACTAATGGGCACAGTATTTTTTCATATAAGGGGTGGCGTAAGCCACAATAATTTGGGCTAGGCTTATAAATGCCTTAGGGCAGATAGCCTAGTATAAACCTATGAACCTATGAACCTAAGAGTCGAAGTGAATGTGGACATCCTGTAACAGCCATTCCATGCCTCAGTATTTACTTAAAGTAGCACAAGTAGAGCAAGAGTCGAAGTGAATGTGGACATCCTGTAACAACCATTCCATGCCTCAGTATTTACTTAAAGTAGCACAAGTAGAGCAAGAGTCGAAGTGAATGTGGACATCCTGTAACAGCCATTCCATGCCTCAGTATTTACTTAAAGTAGCACAAGTAGAGCAAGAGTCGAAGTGAATGTGGACATCCTGTAACAGCCATTCCATGCCTCAGTATTTACTTAAAGTAGCACAAGTAGAGCAAGAGTCGAAGTGAATGTGGACATCCTGTAACAGCCATTCCATGCCTCAGTATTTACTTAAAGTAGCACAAGTAGAGCAAGAGTCGAACTGAATGTGGACATCCTGTAACAGCCAGTCCATGCCTCAGTATTTACTTAAAGTAGCACAAGTAGAGCAAGAGTCGAAGTGAATGTGGACATCCTGTAACAGCCATTCCATGCCTCAGTATTTACTTAAAGTAGCACAAGTAGAGCAAGAGTTGAAGTGAATGTGGACATCCTGTAACAGCCATTCCATGCCTCAGTATTTACTTAAAGTAGCACAAGTAGAGCAAGAGTCAGTGAATGTGGACATCCTGTAACAGCCATTCCATGCCTCAGTATTTACTTAAAGTAGCACAAGTAGAGCAAGAGTCGAGTGAATGTGGACATCCTGTAACAGCCATTCCATGCCTCAGTATTTACTTAAAGTAGCACAAGTAGAGCAAGAGTCGAAGTGAATGTGGACATCCTGTAACAGCCATTCCATGCCTCAGTATTTACTTAAAGTAGCACAAGTAGAGCAAGAGTCGAAGTGAATGTGGACATCCTGTAACAGCCATTCCATGCCTCAGTATTTACTTAAAGTAGCACAAGTAGAGCAAGAGTCAAGTGAATGTGGACATCCTGTAACAGCCATTCCATGCCTCAGTATTTACTTAAAGTAGCACAAGTAGAGCAAGAGTCGAGTGAATGTGGACATCCTGTAACAGCCATTCCATGCCTCAGTATTTACTTAAAGTAGCACAAGTAGAGCAAGAGTCGAAGTGAATGTGAACATCCTGTAACAGCCATTCCATGCCTCAGTATTTACTTAAAGTAGCACAAGTAGAGCAAGAGTCGAGTGAATGTGGACATCCTGTAACAGCCATTCCATGCCTCAGTATTTACTTAAAGTAGCACAAGTAGAGCAAGAGTCGAGTGAATGTGGACATCCTGTAACAGCCATTCCATGCCTCAGTATTTACTTAAAGTAGCACAAGTAGAGCAAGAGTCGAAGTGAATGTGGACATCCTGTAACAGCCAGTCCATGCCTCAGTATTTACTTAAAGTAGCACAAGTAGAGCAAGAGTCGAGTGAATGTGGACATCCTGTAACAGCCATTCCATGCCTCAGTATTTACTTAAAGTAGCACAAGTAGAGCAAGAGTCGAGTGAATGTGGACATCCTGTAACAGCCATTCCATGCCTCAGTATTTACTTAAAGTAGCACAAGTAGAGCAAGAGTCGAACTGAATGTGGACATCCTGTAACAGCCATTCCATGCCTCAGTATTTACTTAAAGTAGCACAAGTAGAGCAAGAGTCGAGTGAATGTGGACATCCTGTAACAGCCATTCCATGCCTCAGTATTTACTTAAAGTAGCACAAGTAGAGCAAGAGTCGAAGTGAATGTGGACATCCTGTAACAGCCATTCCATGCCTCAGTATTTACTTAAAGTAGCACAAGTAGAGCAAGAGTCGAAGTGAATGTGGACATCCTGTAACAGCCATTCCATGCCTCAGTATTTACTTAAAGTAGCACAAGTAGAGCAAGAGTCGAAGTGAATGTGGACATCCTGTAACAGCCAGTCCATGCCTCAGTATTTACTTAAAGTAGCACAAGTAGAGCAAGAGTCGAAGTGAATGTGGACATCCTGTAACAGCCATTCCATGCCTCAGTATTTACTTAAAGTAGCACAAGTAGAGCAAGAGTCGAAGTGAATGTGGACATCCTGTAACAGCCATTCCATGCCTCAGTATTTACTTAAAGTAGCACAAGTAGAGCAAGAGTCGAAGTGAATGTGGACATCCTGTAACAGCCATTCCATGCCTCAGTATTTACTTAAAGTAGCACAAGTAGAGCAAGAGTCGAAGTGAATGTGGACATCCTGTAACAGCCAGTCCATGCCTCAGTATTTACTTAAAGTAGCACAAGTAGAGCAAGAGTCGAAGTGAATGTGGACATCCTGTAACAGCCATTCCATGCCTCAGTATTTACTTAAAGTAGCACAAGTAGAGCAAGAGTCGAAGTGAATGTGGACATCCTGTAACAGCCATTCCATGCCTCAGTATTTACTTAAAGTAGCACAAGTAGAGCAAGAGTTGAAGTGAATGTGGACATCCTGTAACAGCCATTCCATGCCTCAGTATTTACTTAAAGTAGCACAAGTAGAGCAAGAGTCGAAGTTAATGTGGACATCCTGTAACAGCCATTCCATGCCTCAGTATTTACTTAAAGTAGCAGTTTTGTGAAAAAACTGGAAGACTGTGCAGATGCACAAGAATGACCCCCCCCCAACCCCACCCTCGAGTAAACAGCCCCAGGGAGTCTCATATAAACTCTCACATACCTATCAGGACCTCATCACAGGTGGCTAGGAGAAACTGTAGGTTAATTATGCCTGAAACATAACCTACCTCATCAATATGTCTCTCTCTGTCTCTCTCCTACAGCTGTAAACCAACAAAGCTGTTTGCTGTATTATTCCAATTCTAGCGTAAGGGTAGAACTCATGGAATGCTGCACACTTGTTGTACCATTTACTGTATTAGTCCAGTGCCCATCAGGACTCAGGAATAATACACACTTGTGGCATTATTTACTACATTGGGCAAATCCCAGGGTAAGGCCAAGACTCACAGAATGCTGCACATTTGTGGCACTGTGTCCTACATTGGTCCAATCCCAACACACAGCAAGGACTCACAGAATGCTGCACACTTGTGGCACTGCGTACATTATTGGTCCAATCCCAATGCATGGCCAGGACTCACAGAATGCTGCACACTAGTGGCACTGTGTACTGCATTGTTGCAATCCCAGTGTAAGGCCAAGTCTCAATGAATCCTTACTTGTGTCATTATTTACTGCATTGGTCAAATTGCAGTGTAAGGCCAAGACTCTCACAATGCTACCCACCTGTGGCACTATTTACTGCATTATTCCAATTCCAGTATTTGGCCAGAACTCACAGAACCCTGCACACTAGTGGCACTGTCAACTGCATTGAGCCAATCTCAGAGTATGGCCAGCAGTCTCAGAATGCTGCACGTTTCTGGCATCATTCACTTATTAGTCCAATCTCAGTGTAAAGCTAGAGCTCATGCGTCTGCCCTCCTGGAATGTTGTACACTTAAGGCAACATGTACTGCACTAACGCCATCCTATTTTATGTTTAGAATATATGTTCCTTCCTTCCAGAGTGCTGCAAATTGTTTCCCTATTGAAATGTCGGCACTCAAAATGCCAAAGGTGGCTGACACACAGGACAAAAGACTGAAACTACAGGAAAAGAAGAAATCTTGAACATCTTTCTTCTCCTTTAAGCTTATTTTTTTGCAGGAGGACAACCCCCCTTGTACCCCTTGATGTATGGGCATAAGTATTCTGGGAAATGGCAATCTTGGACTTAATATATGTAAGTCCATGTTTTCGCCCATTCACTCTCTGTGTTTCAGGGCTCACTCAAGTAGGTCCCAACATTTCAAATTGTTACCCCACATACTTGTTGCTGGATCTACAGCTGTACTTCCTGTGATGGACTTCACTGAGGCATAAAGCTGAGATCATGTCTGACTGAGTTGGTGGTAGCTTATGTGGATTTTGTACTTAGGAGGAAGAAGAGGAATCTCCCATGTTTCTTTGCTAATTTTTTCTAGTTTACAAAAGTTCTACCTTGATTTTACCAAGAAAACGGAACCTAGGCTTAGAGGAGCAAACCCAGACAACAAAAAGTAAATAACGTTTATAGGCTGCTAACCGAAATATATTTATACTGTACATGACTTCTGCTTAATGATAACATGTCTTTGTAGAAAGCTGGTGCACAGCTGTTGAACATGGTTCTCTAGGTTTGTGAAAATAAAATGAAATAAATGTACATACTGGCATTGTAAAGCTTGTTAAGAAAATAATGAGTAGAGATACTACCAATGTTATAACTTGAACGGAATTTCCTGACTAATGCAGAATAAAACCCTTGTCTCACTCCACATATGATCAGTGCATCGCCCTTTGATGCTAAATGTAAAGCCTTATAAAGCAACTATGCAGGAAAGAACAGGAGAGAAAAAATTAGCAGTACTGCATTTCAGTAAAAGAAATAAAATGTTTAATGTAGGTGCTAGACTTCCTCCTTTATCTTAATGAAAACTAAGTGTGTTAAAAGCCGTTGTATGATTCAGAATGTTCTTTCTGTACAGAAAAGTCCGGTATGGCAAGACACAGTGGTGATGCTCTGTTCTAAAGACCTTCTTATAGTAGAAAGTCAAGTTTATTAGCGTGCTTTGCAAAAACAAGTCAATAAACAATCAATCAGTCAATTCAACAAAACCATAAAATAAAATTTACAGAGACAAGGGATTAGCTTTAGGATAAGAGAGGTAGGGAGTAAAAAAAAAATTCTAAAGGATCTAATTCAGAGGACATGCAAATACAACACGAAGGAATTCAATATATTCATTTTTAAGGAAAGGAGATTTGGTGGCTACGAAAAAAACATTTTAAGTCCCAAATGGGATTCAATATAGATCAAGAGCATAGCAACGTTCAGGCAAAGAGATAAGAACAAAAAGACATAGTAAAGAAAGATGCTGCGCAGTTAGAGGAAACAGTAAAGAAGTCATTTCTTAAAGTAGAGGTAATCAACCTTCTGTTACAGCTGGAGATCCAGACATGGTCATGGATTTCAGGAATGTATGGAACAAATGGGATTACTTTCTTTTGTGGGGTTATCAAAAATAAAGACATTGGTTAGCCTTGGATCTGCAGGTTTGATAGCAGGTAAGGACCTATGCTGTCTGTGAAGACCAAGAAATCACTTTTGTTATTAAATCTGTGTTTTTCTGCATAACTTGCATCTGTACTTTCAAACAGAGAAGCCATTTCTGTAAATCCGCCTTCTTAGAAGGAAAGCTAGACAGAAAATTAGTTTATTTTCAGAAAATTGTGTGGGATTAACTAAGTGTAATGCCTAATTTTGACAATGATTTGAGAGCATTGGGGAGGGTTAAGTGAGTTGCTGAGAGTCACAGGGTATGCAAATGGAAGTAAAGGTAGTCATACTTAGGAAAGAAGCATTTCATTTAAAATCAAACTACTTTACCATGTAAATTGGAGAGTACAGTATTGAGGGTTAGAGGAGCAAGTCTTTGGTTAGATTCTATCTAGCAATATTCAAGTGTGTGTGTGTGTGTGTGTGTGTGTGTGTGTGTGTGTGTGTGTGTGTGTGTGTGTGTGTGTGTGTGCATGCATGTGAGTGAGTGTATCATGTGTATGTGTAATACAGCTTCTAACTAAAATATCTTACTAACAGCAATTAATAAATGTGCAAGATTGCCTGATGATATATTGACAGGCATCTGTCAGCAAAGCCAGTAAATAGACCCAGGTTTACTAGAGTACCAAACAAGAAGGAAAGTAGAGAGCATCTTTCAAAATTTTGCCCTTTCTTAGATCTGGGGGTGAATTAGTAGCCCGGTACCCAAACTGGGGACATGATGTACTGATATGGGTCTCAGCAATGCAGGAGCTGTTCAGTGTCTGTGGCAGTACACTCAGAGTCCATACAAGAATTTGTCTAAGGAAATGCAAGTAAGTGCCAGGCTGGAGAGAAAAAAAAGACTGAAAATAGAGCTCCTTTGATTCAGGACTCATTTGGTTCGAGGAAGAAGGTTATGGCTGAGACATGTGCCTCCCAGTTGTTTTTCTAGGCCTGAAGAGTTGGTTTATATGATGTCACATAGTGGAGCAGATGAGCCACAATCCTGAGTGAGCAAGATGAAGTTGCCTAAACTTAACATCTACAAAAGTAACATCTATGTGAATGTACTTGTATAGGATGTAAAGGAACCTTCACAGAAAACTCTTTAATGAAACAGCAATATGCTGGTTAAGCTTAAAGATGTTATAAAAACAAAATCATGTAAAACTGCATTTTTACAGCCTGGGGAAGAACATCCAGAGACTAGTGATATCTAATATCAAAATGATCTTGCAACATCTGTAAGATCTGTAGTAAACATTATACCTTTTGTGCCATAAACGTTTTTGTATTTTTCAGTCTATGCAAGCCAACTTCTGTTTGCCTTGCTGGGAAATGGATTTATAGATTTTTACTATGCTAAAAACCCTGGGGGGGGGGTGGCTTTCTAAGCCTAGCCAAGTTTTCCGAAAAGAATAATGAATTGCTGTATCAAAATAAGACACTGAGGCTAAGGCATTTATATGCTACCTCTGTCGATAAGGGACATGGGTGACAAGCCCTGTGTAAATTTACTGTTCCTCATCCAGTGGTCTAGGTTGTGCTTAAAATGAGTAATAGTTGAACTCGGCTTCACATGGTTGGGAAGTCTGTTCCATAGGAAGGGCAGTGTCTGCGTCACATCTCTCCATCATTTTCTCTTTACATCACAAACAAAACTCAGTTACTTAGACCTTCTATTTTTGGTACTGTTTCACTTACAAATATACTGGAGATTCATTAGTGTGGGGTTTGCAGATGCCTTGTAAGTCAGGTGTAGATTACCCCTCAGCAGTCTTTAGGAGACTGACTAGAGGGAAAGGGCTTTAAGGCACTCTGTAAGGCATGTCTGTTATACCTTGTATTCTTTTAGTAAGGAACCTCTGAGATTGCTATAGTTGCTGCATATGCCTGGTCAGGTAAATACCAAAAGGAACATTATATTCTGTGATTGGTTTGAAAAGGGCAGAGTACAGTGGGAAAATGACCTCTTTGGACCTAGATGCCATGCCTTTACGTATAAGTTGTGCAACATAAAAGGATTTCCTCATCACTGTGGCCATGTTGTGGTCAAAGGTAAGGCTACTGTCTATGTGCATACCCAGAACCCTGACCACTAGGCTGACTCTCAAGGGGTGTATTACCAACATGGTAATTAGCCAGGATGCTTGACTTTCCAAAGGGAACAATTATGAATTTCTTAGCATTGAGTTTAAGAACATAGCTTTGGTTAATAAGAGATAGGGTGTCTGGAAGAATGCTGGTATCTGCAGGGGAGTCAGTGATAACCCCCAGCTTGCAATCATCTGCAAACTTAGTTAACCATAAACCTTCTGCATTTGCCTCCATTTTAGAGAAATAGATGCGAAAAAAGGGCAAGCCTAGTACTGAGCCCTGGGGGACTCCACTAGTGACTGACCTCTTGATGGAGGTGGCCTCACCTATTTTGATCTCCTGGGCCCTATCCAGTGTGTGATAAATGAGCTTATACCTATACTAGTGAGTTTGTCTATAATGCCTGAGTGGGGGTATTGTATCAAAAGCCATGGCCAGGTCAAAGTAAGCTGTTTGCACAGTCTTGCCTTCATCCATTACATTGTTGACCCTCTCAAAGAAGTTCACCAGAATTAATAGGTTATGAAACCCGATAAAAGTGGGGGTGTGGTGCTTATGGATCACATAACATATGAGGGCAAAATGCAAGAGATTTTAAGTGATTCCACAAAATATACAAGGGTATCTATTAATGAAGTAAATGTGGCATATAAAAAAATAAATGTGATATTGAATGACCTATTAATGGATGGGTTGATTGATTTAGAGGCCTATAATTTTTTGCATGTTGAAAAACCAAAAGTTCCTTCCATTTTTGGCATACCTAAGGTGCATAAAAATATTGCAGATCCACCTTTAAGACCTATAGTATCCGCTGAAGGTTCTATCACAGCTCCATTAGCTAAGTTCGTTGATACAAAGGTGAAGAAGGTACTTATGAATAGTACATACATATTACAGGATTCCTGGGACCTTCTGAAAAAATTGGATAAAAGCTTTTTTTCCGAAGACTTGGCATTTGCTACCTTAGATGTGGTTGATTTATTTACTAGCATTCCCTATGATATAGGTCTTGAGTGGTTCGAAGAAGTATTAAAAGGATTTACAGGAATCACACACAATGATTTTAGAACAGTTTTGGTTCTAATGGAGGTGGTATTAAAAAACAATTTTATATTTTTTGAAGGGGAATATTTTAAACAAATCAAATCAAGGGAGTTGCTATGGGGGCACGCAGATGAGCCACAATCCTGAGTGAGCAAGATGAAGTTGCCTAAACTTAACATCTACAAAAGTAACATCTATGTGAATGTACTTGTATAGGATGTAAAGGAACCTTCACAGAAAACTCTTTAATGAAACAGCAATATGCTGGTTAAGCTTAAAGATGTTATAAAAACAAAATCATGTAAAACTGCATTTTTACAGCCTGGGGAAGAACATCCAGAGACTAGTGATATCTAATATCAAAGTGATCTTGCAACATCTGTAAGATCTGTAGTAAACATTATACCTTTTGTGCCATAAACGTTTTTGTATTTTTCAGTCTATGCAAGCCAACTTCTGTTTGCCTTGCTGGGAAATGGATTTATAGATTTTTACTATGCTAAAAACCCTGGGGGGGGGGGGGGTGGCTTTCTAAGCCTAGCCAAGTTTTCCGAAAAGAATAATGAATTGCTGTATCAAAATAAGACACTGAGGCTAAGGCATTTATATGCTACCTCTGTTGATAAGGGACATGGGTGACAAGCCCTGTGTAAATTTACTGTTCCTCATCCAGTGGTCTAGGTTGTGCTTAAAATGAGTAATAGTTGAACTCGGCTTCACATGGTTGGGAAGTCTGTTCCATAGGAAGGGCAGTGTCTGCGTCACATCTCTCCATCATTTTCTCTTTACATCACAAACAAAACTCAGTTACTTAGACCTTCTATTTTTGGTACTGTTTCACTTACAAATATACTGGAGATTCATTAGTGTGGGGTTTGCAGATGCCTTGTAAGTCAGGTGTAGATTACCCCTCAGCAGTCTTTAGGAGACTGACTAGAGGGAAAGGGCTTTAAGGCACTCTGCGTAAGGCATGTCTGTTATACCTTGTATTCTTTTAGTAAGGAACCTCTGAGATTGCTATAGTTGCTGCATATGCCTGGTCAGGTAAATACCAAAAGGAACATTGTATTCTGTGATTGGTTTGAAAAGGGCAGAGTACAGTGGGAAAATGACCTCTTTGGACCTAGATGCCATGCCTTTACTTATAAGTTGTGCAACATAAAAGGATTTCCTCATCACTGTGGCCATGTTGTGGTCAAAGGTAAGGCTACTGTCTATGTGCATACCCAGAACCCTGACCACTAGGCTGACTCTCAAGGGGTGTATTACCAACATGGTAATTAGCCAGGATGCTTGACTTTCCAAAGGGAACAATTATGAATTTCTTAGCATTGAGTTTAAGAACATAGCTTTGGTTAATAAGAGATAGGGTGTCTGGAAGAATGCTGGTATCTGCAGGGGAGTCAGTGATAACCCCCAGCTTGCAATCATCTGCAAACTTAGTTAACCATAAACCTTCTGCATTTGCCTCCATTTTAGAGAAATAGATGCGAAAAAAGGGCAAGCCTAGTACTGAGCCCTGGGGGACTCCACTAGTGACTGACCTCTTGATGGAGGTGGCCTCACCTATTTTGATCTCCTGGGCCCTATCCAGTGTGTGATAAATGAGCTTATACCTATACTAGTGAGTTTGTCTATAATGCCTGAGTGGGGGTATTGTATCAAAAGCCATGGCCAGGTCAAAGTAAGCTGTTTGCACAGTCTTGCCTTCATCCATTACATTGTTGACCCTCTCAAAGAAGTTCACCAGAATTAATAGGTTATGAAACCCGATAAAAGTGGGGGTGTGGTGCTTATGGATCACATAACATATGAGGGCAAAATGCAAGAGATTTTAAGTGATTCCACAAAATATACAAGGGTATCTATTAATGAAGTAAATGTGGCATATAAAAAAATAAATGTGATATTGAATGACCTATTAATGGATGGGTTGATTGATTTAGAGGCCTATAATTTTTTGCATGTTGAAAAACCAAAAGTTCCTTCCGTTTTTGGCATATCTAAGGTGCATAAAAATATTGCAGATCCACCTTTAAGACCTATAGTATCCGCTGAAGGTTCTATCACAGCTCCATTAGCTAAGTTCATTGATACAAAGGTGAAGAAGGTACTTATGAATAGTACATACATATTACAGGATTCCTGGGACCTTCTGAAAAAATGGGATAAAAGCTTTTTTCCGAAGACTTGGCATTTGCTACCTTAGATGTGGTTGATTTATTTACTAGCATTCCCTATGATATAGGTCTTGAGTGGTTCGAAGAAGTATTAAAAGGATTTACAGGAATCACACACAATGATTTTAGAACAGTTTTGGTTCTAATGGAGGTGGTATTAAAAAACAATTTTATATTTTTTGAAGGGGAATATTTTAAACAAATCAAGGGAGTTGCTATGGGGGCACACTGTGCTCCTACTTATGCCAATATTATTATGTCACATTGGGAAAATACATATTTAACAACTTCTGCTTTTAAAAAATTTTGGACCTTTTATGGTAGGTTTTTAGATGATTTATGTTTTTTATGGAAAGGCAATGAGTTTGATTTTATTTCATTTATTGAATTTTTGAATGGTACAACTGATTTCTTAAAATTTACGTACAAATTAGATAATCAAATGTTAAATTATCTGGATGTAAATATTATTAAGACGAAAGATGGTTTTGAGTCGAAAATTTATAGGAAAGACACGTTCTCTAACTCATATCTACATTTTACCAGTTCACATCCAAGTTATCAAAAGAGAAGTGTGTTGAAAGGTCAATTAGTTTGTCTTAGTAGAATGACTTCAGATGATAGTACTTTCAATATGGAATGCAGATATTTGAAAAGTTTATTTTTAAATAGAGGCTACCCGGGATAACTTTTTGACCAGTTATGTAATGAGGTGTCCAATGAAAGAGAAGGTAAGTTTGCACCTATTTTAGGTAAAGGTGAAACCTGTATAAATTTTGAGGCAAACAATGAAAATAGTGGCACTAAGTATGAAACAGGTATTATTACAACCTATGATGGACAATCAGGATTAGTTAAAAAAGTTATTGATAAAGAATGGAAAAACTTTGCTAGATTATCTGACCTAAATTACATTTTCGATAATGAACTAAAATGTATTTATAAGAGAGGTGCTAATACCAAGAACATAATGGAGAAGGGTACACATGACAGAATATTTGAAAATGGTACTAGGAGAAAAGTAGGATTGTTTAAATGTGGAAGGTGTAGTTATTGTACACATCTCACTATTGGAGAGTCAATATATTTACCAAGTAGACAAAATAAATTAATATTAGGTTCTTTTGTTAACTGCAACACAAAGGGTATTATATACTTAGCCACCTGCACAAAATGTGACTCATTTTATGTTGGGAAAAGTGAAAGAATGCTCAAACAAAGAATTTACGAGCATCTTTATGACATCAGGACAAAAAGAGAAAATAATGCACTATATAAACATACCAATGTATGTAAATCTGCTACATTTAAATTCTTTGTTCTTGAAAGTGTGTTAGTTGATCCTAGAGGTGGGAACTGGGAAACACTGGTGGAATACAGAGAACTTTACTGGCAAATTATACTAGAAGCCAACAGAACACCTGGTTTAAATGAAATGATTTCCCTTGTTCCAGTTTTAAAATTGAGGTCAGCTAAGCTATAACACGATTATATAAATTTAGTTTTATGGTTTATTAAATATTAAAGAGGTTATTAATTACAAAACATTTTACAAATTTTATATATAACATTTCATCACAGTGGTGCTTGTATTGTTTTAAAACTTAATTGTTTGATTGGTTCTGTTTTTTTATTGGATGTGTTTTACTGAGCATTTGGTATATATTAGATGAGTTCACTTATGTGACTTTATCTGATGAAGTTAAGGACGAAAACATGTTGGGGAATATTTCAGTGTTACTGTGCTTTGTTCGTGCCTTGTTATTAAACTGTTTGTGACACAGTCCCTGGATTTTGGTGCTTTTTCTGTTTATTAGTGACTTTTGCACCTTCCGTTTTACTTGGTTTCTATGTTTGAATCCTTGGTAGGAGAATGGACCACTGTTCCAGGATGTCGGTATTAATGAAGTTTAGTAATCGATGGCCTTGTACATTAGAAGTGGTATAGGATTCCCAGTCTATAGAGTGGTAGTCGAGATCCCACATGAATATCATATTGGGTTGAACAGTGAGGGACTCTAATACACTGAGATAAGTAGTACTGGTTTCCTGGGACGTGGCCAGGCACCTGTAGGTTGCAAGGAAATAGTACAAGACCCTGCAGTTTAACTAGTCTGGATGTGAGGTTATTTTTAATATAAACTGGGACTCTTCCACCTTTAGTTCCTTCCTGTGCAGTAGCTGGTCAAAAAGAGTGAAAGGCACCTTACATTGCTGGGGTACTCTTTGTGACTTTAAACCATGTTTCCATTACTACACAAATGTCTACACTTTTCAGGCAGAGGAAGGCTTGCAGGACGTGGATTTCTTTTGTTAATAGTTCTAGCACTGAGTAGCAGTACTACCTTCAGATATTCCTTCGTAGGTCCAGTTAAATCAGGAGGTTTATCAGTTTGACATTGTATAAAAATGGCACTGTGGAGGTGGAAAGTTTCCAAAAGCCTAGAGGGGATAAGTGCAGACCATCACTGGCAAAGCAATGTGGTCTCTCAACCATGTCCTCACATACCATCTAATATTGTACCCCCTTTGAATGACACCAGAAGCTAAGCCACTTGTTAAAATCAATCATTTGCTGCTGGTAATGTGGCATCATTCTTGGAAAAGGGGGTATGTAGCTCATTGATAGACTCATACCTGCCTGAGACACATAATCAGAGAGCTCGATCATGTCTCGCTTCATATAGTCAAGAGAGGTACATCTCAGGTTAACTCCCACATGGACTATGACAGCGTCACACTGGTACCTGTGGTTCAATGAGACTCTGTCCTTTCTCACTCTGGTGAGAGGTGCATCGATGTGCCTCACTATAGAATCACCATGAAATTCCATAAAATTTGGTTGTGTGCTGGTTTGCCTTAAGGGCTTAACAGGAAAGACATTGTATGGAGTGTTTCTATGTGTATCTATGGGTGGTGTTTTAAGGGAGTGTGTACGTAATGGCTGAAAATGTTCTCAAATCACCTGTCAAATATATCCAAACTCCTCAAGTAACATTGCAAGTTAGAAGGGTGATTTGTGCAGTAAACTACATTCAGAAGGCACCTTGCTTTTTTTAGAGTAATATTTTATGTCCAGCACTACTTCATGAAGAATGCCACATGTCATCCTCAGACATCAGTTTGCTTTTGTGAGAGGAGATTTTTTTGGGGGGTGTGATCTACAGTTTGCTGTCAACAGCTGAAACACTCATTAATTAGTACCTTTTGGAGCAATGATCTTTTATTTGTTTGTATTTATTTTTGTTGGTTTGTTTGTATTTATTAACTGAGTTAAAGCACCGTTTCACGTGGAGATTTTTTAGAGTCAGTCCTGGAGCACTGTCCGGTTAAGTGAATTTCTTAGTCACACAGTAGGGAAATGGAAGCTGAGTGAATCAAACCCTTGACATCAGTAAGCTGCTGGTTAGCAGCTCATAGCCTTAATCCTCGGCACTAGTTCATTCCATATTCAGTCCAATTAGTATGCGTAAGAATAGATTACATAAGTGAGAAGCCATTTTTCCAGTTTAGGAAATTAGTGGTAGCTCATTATTTCAGAGTCTTGTGCCTGAAATAAAGACAGTTATCCTTTTGCAAACCATAAGCAGAGTTTCACTAAAATGATTCATAAGGAACAGAAATGCTCCAGATTTGCCCGCTGTACAGTTCCCTTTCCAAAGCAATGCCTCAATCAGTGGCACTTAGATATCCATTGCTCTCATCTTCTGCCATCTGAATATTTTGTGGGTACTGTTCTGCTCCTATCCATACCTGTAATCTACAGCACTTTCATGCAGAAGCTTCAGTCCCTATATTAATACAATCTTTATTTATTTATTTATTTTGCATTTGCTGACCGGGCTAGTCTAGCTGAACATATTTCCATTTTCAGTAGAGGCCCGGGAGAAAAGCTCCACACAGATATACAAAGTATAAAAATATTGTTACAAGGTAAGTAAAGGATTAATAAACAATAAAACAGATGTTTTTTTCATTCTAGATATAAAGTAGCAATAAACAGAATATTACTTAAGGAAGCTAGAACAGTTGTAGTACAGGAGAGTTACGTATAGCACTTCACATCAGGTACAAGGATTTAAACAATAGGTTAGAGTTTAGCTAGTGACAGTCTTATTTACAGATTAAGGAAGCAATACTTCACATAAGGTACAAGGATTTAAGCAATAGGTTAGAGTTTAACTAGTGACAGTCTTATTTACAAGACTAAATGTTTAGAAGAGAGGAAGTTAGGTTAGAAGAGGAAGAAACAGGGGTGATGAGGATGTTTAGTCAGGTTTACTAAAAGGGCAAAGCCAGTGCTTTTGGAGGTGTTTTTTAAGTTCTAGTTTGAAAAGTGGCAAGGATGTTATTAGAGTTAGTTCATTGGGTAGCAGGTTCCAGTTTTTTCCTGTTGTGTTGGTAAACAGAGAGTCACCAGCTACATTATTAGACTTTGTTAAGCTAGCAAGGAGTTTGTTAGAAGAACGTAGGGAGTTCAGATTATTGTATGGGACTAGGAGTTTTGAGAGTATAGGGGTATTATTGGGTTGGTGAAATATATTGTGGGCAGTTGTGAGTTGGGGGATTTTCAGATGGTTTTGGAATTCAAGCTAGTCAAGTTGCCTGAGATTAGAGCAGTGGTGGGTTCTAAAGGGACTGCCAGTAGCCAATCTGGCAATGTTATTATAGGAAGTTGCTAATTTGTTAAGGTTAGTTTTTTTAAGGTTGGTAAATATAGGTGAAGCATACAGAAGGGTTGAAATTAGATGGGAGTGAGCGATCTTGGCTCTAGCTGTTGAGGTTAAAAAAGGTTTTATTCTATATAAGGAACCTATTTTTCTGTTGACTATTTTAATGGTGTTGTTTATATGGTAATCAAATGAGAGATTATTGTCAACGGTAATTCCTAAAAGTTTAGTGGTAGAGTCTGGGAGAATAACAGTGCCATTATTTGAAGAGATTGAGAAATCTAAGGGGGTGGACCTAGTAGTGGGTATAAAGAGAAGGAGTTTAGTTTTTGTAGCATTAAGTAAGAGGCAACGTTTGGTAAACCATGTTTCTACAGTGTTGAAAACATTTTGAGTAAGAGAATGTAGTTCAGATGGAGAGGTTGCTGAACAAATTAGTGTGGAGTCATCTGCATATTGAATACAGGTGGCTTCAGGGATTGCTACATGGAGATCATTAATAAATAGTGAGAAAAGAAGTGGGCCTAGAATGGAGCCCTGAGGGACCCCGATGGTGACAGGTAAAAAGGTAATACAAATTAAAGATTATAGCCACACAAACTTCCTTGTCCACCTACTATACCTTCTGTACTTTTATCCAAAGTTGCATTTCATGACACTTCTGGTTCCCAATCCATTAGTGTTGTCTTATCATCCCACTCAGAGACACCAGAGTGTCCGTAGTCCTTTAGTATTCAACCTACAGTAATAAGACCCCTTAATTTTGCCTTGGGATTCTGAAATAAATTGCACAATATTGTACAATGTCATCTCTTCGCACCCATCCATCTGTCCTGCTGTGAATCCACTGTTTCCTATTCCTTACCCCCACTGTTATCACATGATGACCCAGGATTGATGATCATGTGAACATGGTGATCCAGGAGTGGATTCGTACTCTAAACAGAGCTCCATCTAGCTCTTTAATGGCTGACCATTAACTAGCATAAGGACTTTAGGGCATTTCTTGAGGAGTTTAAGTTTTTAAGTTCTGACCATTTCCATTCCTTAGCTCCCCTCTCAATCTTACACCTTATACCCAATTTTGTCTTTTTTTTCATCTTTAGGTAAAATATGCCTGTAACTTTTCCAGCATTACATCTATCACCATATTTTTAACTTTCACCACTATTTCTTTTTGTAATAGTAGCTTGTAATAATTGTACATAGTGACATACTCTTTTGTGCTCTTCCTCTATTTTGTCTACAACTGTTTATTTACCATACTCTCAACATTTGTGTGAATTTTCACCAAAATGTCTAAATACATTTTTGTCTAATACTCATTGAGTTAACTTGCTTGTAATTGTATTCACGGTGTTCAATTTCAACTAATTGTTCATATTTGTTGTATTTGCTTGTATCCTGTGAAGCTTTTCTCCCCGGGCCTGCACTGAAAATAAGCTCTTATTGGCCCAGTGGACTATCCCGGTAAACAAATGTCAATAAAATAAAATGTTGAATTAATGCTCAAAGCTTACCCATTTTTTAACACTTTATGCCAACATTTTTATATTCCTCTTTATGAATGCATTTAAAAGAAATACATGTCTGTCCAAGCAGACAATTTCCACACAATCTTTAAAATCACTCTTCAGTTTGGACTTTTACAATGATAACACTGAACTTCATGACTTAGGACCATAACATGTCTCTGAAAAATTAGCTCTGAAGTGTGACAATTTACAAAATTATAAGCTTGCATTTTATGTTATGTTCACTTGTAACTGTGTCAGTCATCAATATTTTCAGCCTTATCTCTGGACACTCATCTCATGACTTATTTATGTTTTACAGTAAATGGAAAGGCATGCTTTGAGTAACAAATGCACAGCAATAACACTGTAGTTGCATGACATGGGAGTCATATGATGTGTATATGAGAATCTGTCCCAAACATAGGCATGCAAAATTACGACTAAACACTGATTTTATTGACTGCTATTGTGTAACATTACCAGATTTGGACATTTTGGCCCCAATGTTTACATGTCATTTGTGTAGCTGCATTAAATGCTGAATTGTCAACTCTAAAATCTGTTGTGAAAGATTGGTTTTGCCTACTATAATATCACCTTTCAAGATGGAATTGTTCAACGTGATTGCATCCATTCAAAAGGCATAGTCCTGAGAGGGGTATTATGGGAATGTGGGAACAGATTATTGCTAAACAGAAGAGTCTGCATTGCATTAGACAAATGTTTGCTCATAACTTTGTCAAATTTCAACATTTTGGACAGAGATGCTTTCTGTAGGTGTCTCACCTCATGAACTATGCCATTGTCATTGTCACTTTGTCATGAAAGGTGATTTCAGACAGGTATAAATCACATAATGCAGAGTTACACAGTAGCATGCCATATTTCAGGTCTATATTAGAACATCGAAGTTTCAGAACTTTGAATGTTCTAACATCGACACCTAGTAACCGAAAACCGATAAGACCGAAAATTTAGAACAAACACACCAAACAAACAGCAATCCACACACATACACCTAAAATCTTACATCTAAACCTACACTAAACTGTACATACACCAATATCTACCCACTTACCTTAACACAAACCCTAACCCTAAGGTCTGTCACTATCGCACACACACCTCACCCGTGCCCTAACTCACCTATCCCACCCTATCCCTCACGTCCACACATTCTCACACTTACCTGACCCACGCCCTAACCCTAACTCACCTATCCCACCCTAACCCTCACGTCCACACAATCACACACTTACCTGAACCCGACTGTAACTTTCCACCGGAGAGCTGAAAATAGCGAAGAGACAGGAACGGACAACCAAATTCTTTCCCTAGGAAAGAATCCGGTTATCTAAAACTTCGCTATTTTCAGCTTTCGCTTATTAGGTGTCGATATTAGAACATTTGAAGTTCTGAAACTTCGATGTTCTAATATAGACCCCATATTTCATGACATCTGATCCTAAGATGAATACTGGAGGAAATGCAGTGAAAAATTTACAAACTCAATTTCTTCACATCTTCTAAATGCAAATAAAATTTGGCACTGGAGAATATTTATACTGCCATTAAGTTACTATGTTTGCAATTTTAACATTTAATATGGCACTTGATATATCTTTTAGAGTAAAGGACTTTTTCTGCAAACCTAGCATTCAAAGAAAGCAAAGAGGCTGCCTTGGAATTGCATTTGGTGTGAAGTGGTGTTTTATATTTGGCTAACACATTTAGACAATACTGTAATGACACACAAAGTAATCATTTTCTCATAATGAAGATTTGGGTAATGCATCTGTCTTGATGAGAAATGTAGTAAGTATATGTCCATGATGAAAAGCTTTAGATTATGTAGTTAATTTAGCATACAAGTCCTGCAAATGCTGAAATGGCAAAATATTCAAATGTGTGTAGTAATGTGGTTGTGTACACTATGGGGAAGGGGTGTTTTAAATGCATTCTAATGCCTACTTCTATTGAATTAGGTGATGCTGCAATCATATTTGAGTGTAAGATAAAAAGTTTATTTTGTTTGTTTTATTTCATTGTTTTTTTTCACTGTTATTGACTATTTCTCTCACCTCTTGTATGTATCCCAGCCACATCGCTCCTTTCTATATTATCCCTAGACTTTCAGAACAATAAAGACATACAAAGCCAGAGCAAAACACTAAGCCACTTATTGGAATGCAAGGCCAATAGTACACACACACACACACACACACACACACACACACACACACACACACACACACACTCTCTAAGATTGCTGAGACTGATGTACTTTGGCTACGGGGGATATTCCAGAATACTGCAGTCTCACAATAGGCTATTTATTCCCTAGGTTATGATTGCATTCCCACAATTCCAAGTATTAAAGTTACAGTCTACCTTTTCAAAAGGCACCCAGCAGGTGGCATGTCCGCACTTGCAAGTTTACATGAGCTTAGTAAAATTTGCCCTTCATAGTAAAGAAAGCATCCAGTAATATCTCCGACATGTACTTTGGGTTATGTTTTACCCAAGAAGTAAAGTAGATGTGACAGCTTAAAGCTGCAGCTTTGAAAATATTGTTGACGACACCATTGCATGCTGGACCTCAAACCAGGGCTGGCCATACCGTAGTAGGAAACAAGGGACCCCCTTTTGCCCAGATGTCAGATATCTGATTAATGGTGCTAGGTGGCCAGTACCATATTAGTAGGTACTGCATCACATTTATTGTCCCCCCCCCCAGATGGCATTGGTTATGATATGCCAACATTCGCCTTACACTATTAGTAGAAGATCAGCCAGTGAATACTGCAATGGATCCTGTTTCCTGTGGTGCCTTGCATGCTCTGTTATTTAGGGGATCAGGAGCCTAGGCAGTGAGACATTTCCCTGTGGTACACTTGGTTGGGGACACATGGCTGAAGTGACATTCAGCTGCAGAGAAATACTGCTGTTGTGAATTTCGTGTTGTCAAACAGAATCACACACTGCCACACTCACAGCTTTAATAACCAAGTGCCTGGGGGCAGAAGAAGTGCTCAGTGTACAGCGCATGCTTATGGAACTAAAACATGTAGAAGTGTACTACAGCACTGAGGAAATGTTGCATGCTACTGTAGTCACATTTTTGCTCTAATATACATTTTAGGTAATATCCCCTAGACTCTGTGAAGGGGTAGTGGTCCACACACACCAAATGAAAGGCACTGCCCATTGTGCACTACAGTTTTACTGCCACTGACATGGTCACTGGCCAGTCTGCTGCTGATGACTGCTGTCTCATGTTGCCTTGGGGCCATGGACATTATTTTCCCCTATTCATTTGGTTATTAAAGTTGTGGGCATGGTACCACATTCTTCTCTTTACCCACAGGGAATTTGCAAGCAGCTATATTTCTCTGCAGCTGAATGTCACTTTAGCTATGTGTCCCCAGCTAAATGTACCACAGAGAAATGTTTCACTGTCTAAGTGCCTTAACCCATTATTTAGATTTGTCACCATTACTTACTGTTCACACTTGCATTACGCCCTCATGACCTACAATAGTTCCCTTTTCAGTCTTATTACTTGTAGCATTAACGTCTGCTGCTGATACTGTTGTAGCTGAAGAGAAAGTATACCTCTTAAAAGAGTCTGTGATATAAATACTCATGAGGCTTATCAGATTGACAGGCCTCTTCAGAAATCCTGCAGAAAAAATATACTGAATAAAATAAACAGTTTGCATAAGAAACAATTTCCATTTCATTAAACGTATACGAATTACTGTTATAACGTCTACACATTTTCTAGTTCTATTGATGTCATATCTCCACAATGTATTATTGTGCAATGACACTATTATTAAAGAACAGAATAATTTGCTTCAGAACTTGTAAAGGGAATTGTCACCAGTACTACTGGTTATTGTTGCCTCACAGCAAGAGGTTCTCCCGTTTGATTCTCGGCTGGAGTATGGGGAGTGCCTTCTGTGTGGAGTCTGCATGTCCTCCCCGTGGTAGGATGGGCGTTCGAAAGACATGCGTAAATGGGCGTGCCTTCGTTGAAGGTTGAACGTTGAGCTGGCACCTCAGCATTTGTCAAAATCTACTGCCAATCATCAGCGGACCGGAGTTCCACTGTGGCAACCCCTAACCGGGAAAAGCCGAAAGACAACAACAACTACTGTTTACTCCACACACAGCACTTTTAAGAGATTCTGTCAGTTAGCAGTTAAAAGTGCCTCATACGGCTTAGAAAAACAAAATGGCAGCACATGTGTTCCTTTTGTTTCTGGAGGTCTTTTGTATGATGAAACAGTTTCACTTGGATGAAGAGAGCGATGCCTTCTTGAGTTTGACTGCCTTTAGTAATTTCCCAGCAATCAGCTGTAAAATCTTGCTCATTGATTTCCTTTTCTGCAGATTTGGCCACCATTTTTGCAAAAAGCCAAGTTTTGCAAATGCAATGGATCCTATTGTAATAAATACTTATCCGCCTTTTATGTCCCTAGGAATATCTTTAGTGAATGTCACCTTATAATAATAAGCATAGCCTATGGTTGTAAGGAGGCACATAGTGGGCCTGTAAATCTAGTAACTTGCCCAAAGTATGTAAGACATGTTAAAGGACTTGTACCTAATTAAGATTCACTATCAGTGGAAGGTTCTGTGTATCAGACAATGCATGTCTGTACTGATCTGTCACTGCATCTGCCAACCTCTAACATAAGGGACAGGCTGCAGTGTGGAGGGGGGGATAGGAATGTGGACCTCCTTGCCTGTTTTTTTTTCAAGTGTGCATCACCTTAGCTGACTGGGATGTGCTTGAACAAGTTTAGGGTTTTAACTAAAATAAATTCTTAATTATTTAGTTTTACTGGCAGATGATAGTGAAAACAATGTAGTCTTTTAGAGAATAACCTTTGGCTTCCTGACCAATGGATCATTTTGCAGTGCACACTGAATTAAAGTAAGGAAACTCATTAGTCATCTGTTACATTGTGTTTAACATGGTCTGATGAAGCAGAGTTTGTTATCCGTGAAAGCGCTTACCTGTTTGTATTTTTTAGAATAAAAGAATCAACAAAACAAAGCAAAGATCGTATTTGCCGTGTTTGGAACCTCTGTGGTTGTTTTTGCTGAAACTCATACAAGTGTCTGCTCACCTTTAGATACAGTGCAAAATGAAACACAGAAGTATCTGTTTCAGTACTTTATGATCTGTTACCATGAATTAGTAGAGATGACAGAATTCAAATGAGAATTCATGTTTCATTACTCCCTTTAACTCTCCCAATAAGGCAATCTGATGCCGAAGATCAGTCCCTTCATGCTCAGCTTTGCCAGACTTTCGGATCGGCGCATCAGGTGAGAGCAGATAAATAAGAATAACTTGGGGTAAATGAGATATGATGCTTAAGTTCGATGAAACAAAGGATACTCCTGAGAGTAACATTAAAGTAATCCTTAGTAACATTATGGTACTCCTGAGAATAACATTACAGGAGCAGCAGCAGTAGTGAATTATTTATAGCAGGAGAGCATTTTGATGTCCACAAAAGGAAAGCAAGGTGTTTTTATTGCTTGCAGCAATCACTTTTTTTAAAATGCTGCTATGCAGTCTGTAGATGTAGACCCCATAAATAGATAGGATCAGAGCATGCTTTTTGATATGTTTGCAAACATTGTCCATTGACGGTTTTCATATTATTTATTCAGCTTCTTATTACTAACTATTAAGTATATGGCTACATATCAGATATTTTTTCAGGTACAGACAAGGGAAAACAATACAAGTAAAGAGCTAACTGAATTAAGTACATAATAGTGATATAATACAATAAAAATTTACAGGTGATGCTTCGATTATAAAAAAGCTTCAAAGGTTCTTCGGCAAGACATAGGGAGCTCAAAGTAAAAAGATAATAGTGAGCAAACAGAAGGGTGGTATGCTCAGATGAAAGGAAAGTTAGGGAATGCCATAAGGATGGATTTGGAAAGCATTGTTAATGCATAGTATAGACGGCAGAAAGCTAAAGGGAAGTAAAGTGAGTGAAGCACTGAAGGAGATTAGATGAATGAAGGCAACATTAGCGTAGAGTCAGGAAAAGATATTAAGGGATCTTATATGGTCTGTGAGACTGCTGTGTATGTTGGACCTGAGAGGGAACAGGATTTTCTGCCTAATGAATCTTTGCATGAGGTTATTCATATTTTTGGAATAAGGGTGAAGAATGTAGCATAGATATTCATGGCAAAAGTAACAGTTTAGCATTCATGGTACCTGGCTCCACTTGATTATGATCATAAATGGTAACCTTTATACATCCTGATGTAAGAAGTCATTTGATATACATGATGCATGCACCCAGTTGATATTCAGAGTGTAAGAAGTTATGTGGTAATTGTGATGCTTGCAGTCACTTGATGTCACTCTACCATTCTGGAAACAATAGAAGAGTCTCCGTGGGTTCTGTTTAAGCAGCTTTATAATATACAACCACATTATTATTAAGGTTACTGGCTTTCACTTGTATACAAACTAGCAAATGTATTCATGCATGCTATCACTGTAACTGCTCTTACAAAATGGCCCTCTGGAGTGCACATGTTTGGGATTTTATATGTGCACTTACAGTCCTGACATGTTTCTTAAAGATACAGCGCACATCACTTGCACACCGATCTACATCCTCCCTCTTTGAGAATTAGATCATGTGACACTATAAGTCTACTGGTATGCAGAAATTACAAGCAAATTTTTTGTCATGCATTACACAATGCTAAATACACAGATATGTACAATCAAGTCCACGTTGCCATGTACTTCACACCAGGCTTTGATACTCGCCCATAACGTGTGCTGTAAAATTGTGAATGAGATTTGGCAACTGGAAAAGTTTCTGCAAAATGTCTGACCTGTGGAATGTTCTGATCATTTTCTGGAATGGAATTAGGATATTGAACACATTCTGGCATGGGAACACTGTCTGATTCAGATTTGAAGTCTGCATCACAGAAACAATGTTGTGATGGTGATTCTGGTACAGGAAGAAGATGTCTAAGATTCCCCCTATATTCCTTTGGAGTCTACCAGGTAAGATCTTGGTTCAGCACAGATGCCTGTAACTTGTCCTATTCGATCAAAACCTTTCATTGTCTGGATTCTCACCGTCTCTCCTTCCCTCAACGGATGAAGTAATCTGCTCAATCTGTCATAACTAGATTTCTGGATATTACTCTTCTTAAACAACTGAGCCTTGATGGTTTTATTGTTCGCAGGTTTAGGCTTCAACAGACTGGAATTAATGGGTAGCGTAGTTCTAGTTTGTCTTGAAAGTAGTCTTTGAACAGGTGAGCCAAGAATATCATCACGGGGTACGTTTCTGAGATTAAGTAAATTCAAGAACACATCAGTATTGTCACACTTTGACCTTTCAAGTAATTGCTTTGCACTCTGTACTGCAGGTACTGCTAGACCACTGGAGTGAGGCTATTCAGGACTGCTAGTGATATGTACAAGGGCCCATTCCTTTGCAAATTTCTGAAACAATTGGCTAGTAAATTGAGTACCATTGTCAGAAAGAACTTTGTGTGGACTACCATGAACTGAGAAATGATGTTTCAGCTTAGTAATAACAGCAGTGGATGTTAGGTTAGGTAGTAGATCAATCTCAAACCAATTTGAATAAGAGTCTACCAAAATCAAATAGTGTTGATTGTTCCACTCAAAGATAACAGTTGCAAAAACTGACAAAAGTAGTTCAGGAACTGGACTTATCTGAAGTGTTTCTCTTTGCAAATGTGGTCTAGTACTATTGCATACTGAACAAGAAGAAAGTACTTTATCAATGTCTTTTGGTAATGAAGGCCAAAATGCTAATTCTCTGGCTCTTCTCTTAGTGGATGTGGATCCTGGGTGCCCACGATGCAAAATCTGGATATACTCTTGTTGTAAGGAAGCAGGAACAACAATTTTAGCTCCCTTTAAAATAATGCCATCTTCCATCAACAATTCATCTCTGTAAGGAAAGTAGATTTGCACTTCAGGTGGTACACTAGATTGCTTTGACAGCCATCCAGCGTTAATGTAGTGATTGAGCTTCTGTAAAATTGGATCAATTTGAGTGTGATCTCTTAACTCCTCAAGTCTAGTGGTGGAAAAATTACTCACTGACATTATGTGATAGTCAAAATTCTTTGTGTCTAGCTGTTCTGTAGTATTTCTTGGTGATCTGGATAAGGTATCAGCCAGATAAAGCAATTTGCCTTTTGTGTAGACCATTTTGAAATTGTACTTTTGCAATTTAAGCATCATTCTCTGTAATCTCACTGGAGTAGAATGCATAGGCTTCTTTAAAATAGTAACTAGAGGTCAGTGGTCAGTTTCAATCTGTATAGCTTGAGCATAAATATAATCATGAAACTTTGAACATGCCAATACTATTTCCAAAAGCTCTTTCTCAATCTGCACATGCTGCATCTCAGTTTGAGTAAGTGTTCTAGATACATAGGCTACTGGTCTGCCCTCTTGAAGTATGACTGCACCAAGACCAAATTTTGGAGTATCACAGGAAAGAGTAACTGGTTTGTTCATGTCATAGATCTTACTGCAGGTGGGGTGGCAATTTCCTGCTTAAGGTCTTCAAATGCCTTCTTGTGCTGTTCCAACCATGCAACATTTTTGCGCATTAGCTCTCTTAAAGGTGCTGCAACTCACTGAAGTCTGGTATAAACTTGCCTAAATAGTTAGAGCTTGTACATTATCTGGTGCTGACATTTCAAGAAAAGCGGTTTGCTTGGTCGGGTCTGGTCTCAAGCCTGTACTTGTGAACAAATGACCAACATAAGTAACTTCTGGAAATCTAAATTTACACTTCAGAGGACTGAGCTTCAAGTTTGCTTCACATACTATATCTAGAACTTTCTTTAGGGTTGTCATACTCTGCTTCACCATTGCCTCCAACCAATAAAACATCTACTATTATGGCACAGGGATAACCTAAAAAAAATAGCTCCATTGCATGCTGAAAGACTTCACTTGCAGAATTTATTCCAAATGGCATCCTTAGGAATCTTTATCTGCCAAACGGAGTACCAAGAGTAGTTAGAAATGAGCATTTGCAATCAAGCTTCACTTGCCAGAATTAACTCTCTGTATCCAAGACAGAGAAAACAGTGGCATTTGGTATTAGAGCTGCAACTTCTTTGACTGTGCACATCAGATGATATGGTCTCCTCAATGCTTTATTCAGATCTCTTGGGTCAATACATATTCTGATTTCATGTGACCCTTTTTCATGAGCTGCAACTATGGACGATACCCATTCAGTTGGTTCTCTGACTGGACAAATCACTGCTTGCTGCACCATTTTATCCAACTAAGCTTTAACTTTATCCTGCATAGCTATCGGACCTCTTCTTGCTGGTCTGACTACTGGACTGACCTCTAGGACTAACTTCATGGAATACACAACTGGATGTTTGTCTAACTTGTCATCAAAAACATCAGCAAATTCTGAGAAAATGGTTTATGAAAAATTAGAACTCGGAAATGCACTTGCATGATGAACTTCTTTAGCAAAAGAAAGCAAATTCATTCTCAAACTATCTTTGAGACCCAGTAAAGATTGCACTGGTCTTCTGACTACATAGAATAACAAGTTGTAACAATTCTTGGCCAAATAACATGAAAACATCACTGAACCTTCGGTTTGAATTTCTTTACCTCCGTAAGCAACAAGTCTTGCGCTACTGGCTACATTGAGTTGTACGTTTGTTTTCACTTTAGCAAATGTGTCTATCGATATAAATTACACTTTGAACCATTGTTTAAGCTCTGTGATTTTTCCATTAATCCAGACACTACAAAATACCTCGCTCCTTGTTAATAAATTCACTGCATCAACTCTTTCGTCAAGCACAGATACACCATCAGCGTAGAAAGCTGTCTGCTTCGACTTGACTTGATCGCCTTGCTTTTTTTGTGACCTCTCTTTACAGCTGTGAGGCTTACATGATTTACAAAACTTTTGGAAATGGTCCCATTTTTTTACACTTGTGACATTGCTAACCATATGCTAAGCATTTCTTTCTTTTAGACTCATGATTTGCACCATAATTGCGACAGGTAACAATAAAGCTGGACTTGGGTTTTGCGGATTCATGCTTGTACTGCATTGAGCTCACTTTTTCAAATTTACTGGAAAACTGCGTGTCTTTCTTGGAAACCCTGTAGGCCTACTCTTGTTTGCCACGTATTCCATACTGTCTACAGTCGCTCTAGAGCCAACTGAAGCCATACTCTTGTCACTCACAAGCATACTTGTGTGTTTTTCTGTCGGCTCATGAATTTTACAAATCTCTATATGGCTTTGCTTAATGTTAAATCACTGTCACAAAGTAAACTCTTTCTCACAGCAGCACTGTTAATACCACACACAAGCCTGTCCTTTATCAGCTCATCTTTTAGGTCACCAAGCTGACGCATTTTAGCTCTGTTTCTCAGGCCAGTTATATAAGCTGCAAACATTTTCCCTGGTTTCTGATCTCTCGTGTAAAACAAATGCCTCTCTAGTGCACTATTTGTCGGAGGGTTACACATTTCTCTGAACTTGCACTTCAAACACTCTGGGTCTTCTCTTGATTCAGCCTGTACAACAATATGATGGTTTTCACCTTCTCCTTCATATACTGCAGGTGTATACACAAATGAAAACTCTCTTTCTATGGCCTCTGACCCAGCTAGGTTTAACAAAATGAATGCCCTGGTGCGTGAATCTCTATCTGCATAAGCTGCTGGTATAAAAATATCTTACTCTTACTCAAATATTCGCCAATTCTCTGCAATATTCTGATCAAGTACAAGTGGTAGGGGTTTTCAAACTACGTATGCCATATTAACACATACCAGTGAAGGGTTTTGCAAATAAGCACAAACATACACACATGCACATATGCCAGAAACATATGCCAGCATTTGTAACTTGATCCAATGCCTTTGTGCTTCTGAATTTATACCTTTTGGGCTTTTGGAAATAATTCTAATAGACCAACTCATAGTACCTCTGAATAACTCAACTTTGCGAAACAAACTTCTCGGGCACTTTAATACTCTTTTAATAGCATTTGAAAGGCTAAATACTAAAGTCATTTATCACCATTTTGCCAAAGTCATTTATCATCATTTTAAGAAACATCTCAAACAACTTTACAATGTGAATGAATAACTCTCGTAATACTTTTGTAATGTCGTTTTTCAAGAAATCACCTCATCAGTGTAAGAAACAAATCAAATAACTGCACAATGCAAATAAACCGGACATCTCTTTGCCTTAAACTCAATAACTTTTCCAAGTAATTGCACTTTGCGAATAACTGCATACAGCATACTGAAATGTCCCCCAAATGGCGGTACCTTACTAGGCAATTCTCTACAGTGCAATAAATACTCTGTGAGTATTATAGGTTACATGGACATTTTATTTTATAACAGGTTTGTAGATGACCTGTTTTTTATTATAAAGGGTCGATTTAATGTTGAAGCTTTCATGGGTAGTTTAAATAGTACTTCTGAGTTCTTGTCTTTTACATTAGGTTGCGTAGGTCACAAAGTTAATTTTTTGGACATTGAACTCACCTGGGATCCTATGAGTGGTAGTTTTAACACTAACATTTTTAGAAAAGAAACTTTTTCTAATAGCTACTTACATTTGATTAGTAACCATCCTACTTACATGAAACGTAACATTCCTAGAGGGCAGTTTATAAGGGCATCACATATCATTAGTAATGATAGTGTCTTCCAAACAGAATTGAAGTTTATTGCTCAATTATTTGTGGAAAGGGGATACCCTATAGAACTATTACATCAGGCTGCCATTGAAGTCTCCAGTAAAAGGAAGACTGTTTCCACCTATTTTAAAGAATGGACTACCTAGCAAATTAAATGAAGTGGATATTCCCAGTGATTTTCCTCGGTGTTGTTTGGAAATGTCAGTAGACACATGTAACATCAGGAATATTATAACACAAAACTGGTGGATTATTAACAGTCATAGAGAGTTAAGTTAGGCTTTGGGAAATAAACCACAATTTGTTAACATTAAAACACGTAGTATTAAACAAATGTTTGAAAAATCAGATACTAGAATTCCCATTGCTTTTAGTAGTAAAAACAAAGGGGCATACAAGTGTCATGGTTGTTCCAGCTGTAGATTCATACGCAAAGGTGCTTTTGTGATTTTGCCCCATTTAAATTACAACATAGATTTTAAGGAAAGGTATAGTTGTAATAACTCTGGAGTGGTTTATCTTTCCCTGTGCTCAGCCTGTGATTCATTCGATGTAGGTATGACTACAAGAAGGCTGAGAGACAGGATTCAAGAACATGTAAGGGCTGTTAAGAATAAGGATGTAAACAATGCACTTTACAAGCACTCAAAAGTATGTGAGAATTTTAGTAAGTTCTTGTTTATAGCTCTTGAAAAAGTAACAATAGATAGAAGAGGGGGTAACTTCAGAAATGAAATTGAAACTAGACACGTGTGTTGGCAAATAAGTTTGTGTGCTGAAGTTCCCCCTGGTTTGAATGAACATGTTAACATAAAATGTTTTTTAGCAAGAAGGAAACTAAAGGGTTAAAATTATTGATTGTTTTAACTATGGTTAATTGATTAATATATATAAACCAGTTGTATTGTTTGATCAGATTTTTCTGATGAAGTGTTTGTACGAAAGCGGAGATTAAAACATTTTTTACTCTAATACAGCTTGGGATCCTTTGTTGCAAAGTGAACTATTTCTGTTTTTAGTTGGTTTATGTTCACTGGCACCTAAAGTGATTTTTGTTGGTATACTTTGATTGTATTTCATGAAATAGTAGCACTTTGCGCACAGTAAACTCTTCAAAATACATGCACAGTAATAAGTACACACTGTATGCACTTTTACACCCTTTGTGATACTTTGAATAATTTTAGTTATGCCCTTGATACAGTACGAAGTCATAGTTATGCCAAAACATAGCACTTTGCCAAAATACATGCAGTCACCTTGCTTTACTACTGCTTAATATGCCCTTTTTGCGCTTATTATATTTGTTTTGCTCATTTAAGCCCTTTTCATTCCCAGTGTACTTATCTTTTGCTCATTTTACTCTTATTTGTTTTGCTCTTTAAGCCCTTTTCATTCCCAGTCTACTTATCTTTTGCTCATGTTACTCTTATTTGTTTTGCTCATTTAAGCCCTTTTCATTCCCAGTGTAGCTTTTGCTCATTTTACTCTTATTTGTTTTGCTCGTTTAAGCCCTTTTCATTCCTAGTCTACTTATCTTTTGCTCATTTTACTCTAAACATGCTCAGTTTTGCTTGAAACACTTGTTTTGCTTCATACATGCTCATTTTATCTTTAAACATGCTTGTTTAGCTTTACTGTTAATTGTTTCATCAAATACATTTGTTTAAAATATTTCCTTTTATTTAACAAACTTTTTGTGCCTTCCACTTGCTTAATAGTGCGGTTTATGCCATTGTAATGCCCCTTTTTGTCTTTTCAATCAAATAAACAGTTTGTGCTACTTCTTATTACCTTTGATTCATTTCTGGCTCCTTTCGTGCTTGTTTCTGCTTCCGTATTAAATTAGCCATATTGCAAACGCCGTTATATCGACAGCTAAATGTCAAAAACGCCAAATCCCAAACAAACAGAACAGAGATTTTTTTCCTAGGGAAAAAAATTGCTGGACCACAAAAAAAACACAAAGTCAAAATAAAGTGGGGGGTGCTTCATCCCCCACACCCCCCCAATGTGTGGGGCTGTGCCCCCCACACCCCCCTACTTAAATATACTAACTCTAAGATCGCACCACAGTGGAGGAAAAGGCAAAGTCCCAAAAATGGCCCAGTGATTTTTTTTCCCTTGGAAAAAAAAATCGGTGTTCAGTGTCTTCGGGATTTGGCCTTTTCAACATTTAGCTGTGGAGAAAGTGGCGTTCACAATATTGAATGTTTGCTTAAATAATAGGCAACCCTTGTTTCGCTTAGTTTTACTTTCACTGTCATCTCTGCACCTCATGGCTACGGATTTTATTCTCTTCCATCCCGGTTCTGACACCATGTCACTCTTCCATTCTGGAAACAATAGAAGAGTCTTCATGGGTTCTGTTCAAGCAGCTTTATTATATACAAACACATTGTTATTATTATTAAGGTTATTGACTTTAACTTATATACAAGCTAGCAACTGTATTCATGCATCCTGCCACTGTGACTGCTCTTACAAAATGGCCCTCTGGTGTGCATGTGTTTGGGATTTTATATTTGCATGTACAATCTTGACATACTTCTTAAAGATACAGCTCACATCACTTGCACTCCTATCTACAGTTGATATCCATGGTGCATATAGCTGTCTGATATTCATAATTACAACCTGATATTCATAGCACACACAGTCAGTTGATGGCTATGGTATGCACAACTATTTGCTAAACATGGTACATGTAGCCATTTCTTATCCATGGTGAGCAGAGCCTTTCAGTATCCAGAATACATACAGCCATTTGACATACATGGTGGAAATAGTCATTTGATGCTTAGGCTACAAACACCCATTCAATATCTATCAATGGTATGTACGGGCATTTGGTATTCATAATCCATATGCACACTTGATATCCATGGTACATGTAACCTTATGACATTCAAAGTGGAACATCCGTTTAATGCATGCAGTCATTTAATATCCTTGGTACTAATACTAGTTCATATTAATGTTATGCACAGCCATCTTATAAACATTTTACCATTATGAGACTTATGTTATGAGTACTGCAACTGTGAAAAATAAACTTACATTTGAAAACATTTAATCAGTAATTATGGATTTCCCTATTAGATTTCTACAGCAATTTTAAAGGAGATGGGGTTTGCACCCCCCCACACACACACACACACACACACACACACACACACACACGTTACACTATCTGTAAGGCCACTATACCTCAGAGTAAGGGGAATACTGTGAGTTATTGAAACCGCTGAGATTGCATATATTCCCTATATTGACAATTACAGTCTCCGAATTCTGAGAACTATAATTATGCTCCTGGAAATTTACAGTGGGATCCTCATGGAAAACACAGCTATAAAATATCATGGTGTGAGCAGCCATTTGATTTCCATACAAAACAAACCACTTTCATACTCATGATATAGTACTCTCTTTCAAGTTCATGATGCAAAGAAGTCCATAATACTCAAAGTATATGTCACTGGTTGATTTTTATGATACCCAGAGGCGTTTAATACTCTTGGTGCATCTGGACTCATTTAACATGAGATACACTCATTTAGTAAATTATTATCCATTATTCCTGTATGCATACCAGTTTACAAAGTGTATCTTCTCGTAGACTCATTTAATATATGATTATCTCTCATTCCTCTAGGCTGCTAGTTTTGTGACTTTCTAAAGGCAGAGTTGAACTTGTAGATTTGATGCATGTATGAGGTATCATTCTCGACTTACATATGAAGCTAAGGTGGAAGCTAGTTGTAATGCAATAGACTTTTCCATCTGTTACTTGTTCTCACGCTAGCAAATGTGAGCTTGTTTTGTTTTACTTACATGACACTACTCATGGAAATAAATTTAATTTTACTGTTAATTGAGCAGTTAAATGAAATAGTTGTATAAATAGGTGAGCACAGGTGTTGAAGTGCTGATAGAAATTCCTCTGTATATAGTAGGGCCATTTAATGTTCCGTTTGTGAGGCTATTATGCTTATCTGTTTTTGACGCAGTCTCTTTCAATTTGAATCACAATGTTAGAATTTACTTGGGTTTCTATAGCGACTGTTTACAGTGTGCTGATGTCACTTCCTAGACTAAAAAGAGATTTTGATTACTTAAATAATTTTTTAAGACTTATGAAAAATATGAAAATGCAGTATGACAAGTGTAATATTAGGGCATATTTAAATTTAACACAAACGTTTGATAGTGCCACACTAATGAAATCCTGATGGAATGCAGCAGGGCTTTATACATTCATCTACTCACTCAATGAATAAGATATTTTTAATAAACTGGATTTATTTAGCAAAGCTTGGTGCTATACACATAGTCCTAGTATTTATTGTGGGTTTTCTAAGATTTAATGTGCTGTTGAATAGTATGAGAGAAGTGTGCTTAGCACCTATAAATATTTGTCACCAAAAATATACAGCAGTTTATGGAAGAGATCCAAGACAGAGTTCTGTATGAGCTCTGAACATCAGGTTATTGATTATTTGCAGATGCTGTTCTATTACAAGAAATAAAAATAATACCCCTATAAATTAAAAATGTGGCTTTTTTCACTTATGCCATAGGACAGCTGATTGCTTTAATAAAAAAATGAATGAATGAATGAATGGATAGCTTTCTTTAAATCCTTAGGCCTTTACATTGATGCATGGCTTTTATTTGTATCACACATAGAACATCAGGTTAAACACATATTTCTAAGCTTCCTTCAGTAAAGCAGGCTTTCATCAGCTTCAGCTTGGAAAATATAGTAGTTACTGCTATAAAAATCTCATGATTATAACTTGAACAAGTACTCATAGTATTCTATGATGTTGCTGAAGAAAAGTGATGACCATGTCAGGCTGCTTAAAACAAGATACACCCTTCAGTGCATTTTTGTACCATACATCAGAAAGTTTGTCTGTATTAGATTAAGTAAAATAAGCACTACTAGTAAATGTGCACAGGGTATTGTACCAGTTTTATTTATAGACATCACTTATCAGTTAGCAGTAGTGCACCCTGGGGTGAGCATAGTGTTATGATGCTGAATGCAGCTTTATGTATCACAAACAGAGGTTGCAACCTTATGACTGGGAAGGGCTGCTAAGAATTTATATCCAGTGGTCTGGACTTCAAATTTACACTACCAACTTCCAGAGCTTTCAGTAGATATGTACTACTGCCTCTGATAAGCGACAGCACCTTCCATTCTGAAATAATCATTACACTGTTATAGATGCAGAGCAGAGTTATAGTCACTGGCTCCCCAGACTGGTAAAAGCACGGTCTTATACAAACCTTCTCTTACATTGTACAAGATCTATTTTGAAATCTTCCAAGTAGACCGATTAGATGTATCTGTGGTAGCCATTGTGCCTTTAGTGTTCTATTATGGTCTAAGGCTGCAAAACAGCCCGATGATTTAAGTTGTAAGCTAACAAAGAAAAACACTGAACAACTACTACTAACATTTTCCTTATTATATGATGGCCAAAGCATGTGTAATGGTACTCACCTTATGAATTTTAACACTTTTGAATTTCTCATGCTCACTTAATTATACACAAATGCCCTTAGTTCGATTTGCCATCAAATAAATAAAGGGACAGCAAGTACTTTTTTTGGGGGGGGCATTAGGACCAGGTTAAATTCTTGCAGCTAGGACTGAACAATTGTGAAGGAGTGTTGTGTGGCTTTTTGTTGTTGTTTATAGAGATAGCAGCAGACCATATAATGACGGGATCATCTGCATATTGGTAAGGGTGGCATGAGTTAATACGGTAGGCAGGTCATTGAAGAATATGTTTAAGAGGAGTGGGCCAAGACTAGATCCTTATGGGTCATCAACAGGGATGGGAAGGAAGTTATTTGAAGCTTGCTGCCATTTTATTCTTTGTGTTCACTGGTGAAGATAGGATTTGAAACAGAGAACAACTTTGTTTGAGAGGTCTATTTTGGAATGTTCTAGTAGGAGTACAGAGTGGTAGACAGTGGTAAAAGCTTTTGAGAGGTCAAGGAATACTAGGCAGACAAGGAAAGTCTTGTTTCTGTGCTCATTTACTGAATTTAGATAGGAAACATCATCAGTATCAGTTCTGTGAGAGGTCCAGAAACCATGTTGGGATGTTAGTTAAGGAGAAAAGTTAACAGCTGGGAGTGGATACACTTCTCTTGATTTTTGAGAGAGGAGATAGTATTGTTACAGGTCTGAAGTTAGTAATGTTTGAGAAAGAGCTGTCATTATGAAGTGGCAATATGAAAGATTGTTCCAGGGTGATGTAAAACAGGAGCACTAGATATACCTGTTGACCAGGATTGAAATGGGATTAGCCAGGGAGTCAGCTGATAGTTTTAGGTATTTGATGGCTATGTTGTCTGTCACAATAATAATGACATTTAAATTCTTAAGGTGGTGTTTGATGGTTTTGGTGGGTACAGGCTGGAAGTCTAGAGAGCTGGTATCTGAGATGACGGAGAAGGAAGGGTTCTTTATGAAGTTGGCTTATAACAGAGAGGTGGCAGTATTAAGGAAATGTGAGTTGAAGATGCAAGCTACACTCAACTCAGATTCTGTAAGAAAGGAGTTGAGTTGGGATGGTTTGCCTGGAATAAGAAATTTAAAAATGGTAGACTAGAATAGTATGGGGATTTGGAGTTATTCTGTTGTGAGATTAAACAGGCCTTTTTGTCAACATATAGTTGGGCTTTTGTTTTGTTGATGAGGAAGCAGTGATGCTGATTTATTTGTGAATCTGTCTCTTTGTTTTCATATAATCCATGCTATGTCTCTTTGGGCCATTAATTGCTTGTTCCTATATTCTTTTCTTAAGGAGTCTTTCAGTCTTATCAGTGAAAAATGATGGACAGAGTGAGCACTTAGCTATGATATACTTAAATGCAATCAATGTAGTGACTTTGATAGCACTCCAAATTTTATACACGTTTTAAGAAGTTCTTATTTGCCATTTTAAAAAGGATTGAGCTGAACCTGAGAGGTAGTGCATGGAATACAAACACTGAATATAAGGAGTGTTTATGGCATTACAGACTAAAGGCAACCATATCAATCTGACATTAACTTGAAGGCAGCTACACTATGCTGTATTTAGAATATTAATATTATTTTTTAAATACTAATTTTTTATAAATTTATGAATTTTTAAAGTAATTTATACTATTTATATATTTGTACATATTTATCTGTATATTTCTGCATCAAGTAACTCAGCTGATATTTCATATTTGAACCTTCAACTACCAAGGATGTACATTATTCTGGTATTTTACTGAAATATAATTTGAAATGTGTTTACATTTATATACATAAATTAATTTACTTAAAAGCTGCAAAGGGGGATGGCTGTCGTATCAAATTGTATTTTATTGAATGGTCTTGTGTTCCAGTGTTTTTAAACTTAATCATGTGATTTGGTGGCCCTTTATTTAAACACACGTCTTTAGATTCATGTAGTTCTGGTAAATCCCTTTTGTTTTTATAACTGGAATAACAGTGCTCATGAATGTTTATTAAAGCTATTAAAAAGATATTATATGTCTAGTGTCCCTTGGTTTCCTAGCTGTATGAACTACATTGGGCATTATTTTGTTCTGAGGTTATGGAGTGCACTTGTATTTATGGAACAATGTGATACTGGCATCTGTGATGTACATAGCATTTTTTCACTTTATAAAGAATTTGTCTTGGTCTCTATCACCACTTGTGATAACTGACGATTACTTTTCCCAGGTGATACATTTGTTTAATGCCCATTTGCAGTAATGATGTATGCTGAGTAGAGACAGATAAGAACCAGAGGATTCATCTGTTATGCTGTGGGAGGCTAGGAGATGTTTAATGGGCTTACTACTTCCACCTGTTGGCATAGCTCTCAACTGTCCCTGATTTTGACTCAAATTTTAACTCTGTCTCTCTTAATCCCTCCTAAAACTAGTGACTTTTGGAGGAAAGGTGGTGAATTACACTTAATGAATAATGACAATAATTAAGAGTTATAAACTTCTTTTACTTCAGAAAATGTGTATTAATTCATATGCTCTGATTATGTCAATGTTTCAAGTTAATAGCACTAATATTTTAAAAGTGTCCCTGATTGTCACTGACTTTTTCTTGACTTTTCCCTGATTCTGTTGAAATTTGTCCCCGATTGGTTGAGAGGTCTGCCTGTTGGCCAGAAGTAGTAGTACAATGCCTGCTGCAGTGAGGTTCTTTACACAAGCTCGCTTGCAAATACCTACATTAGGAGCACTCCTTGACTGGACTTCCGCTCTCAAGTCCCTTTTATATGGAACACACTTATGGTCTTTTTCCCCAGACGTCAGTCTTATGAGTGAGCACTGGCCACTCATTTGTATCCCTTACCCATGAGGTTTCTTCAGCATCCAGGATACTAATCTAAGGGCTCCATACTTCTGTGCCATTGAGATGGGGTGCATTTTAGGAAGTTACAAAAGAAACAATTCTTTCATTTTATGTGCAGTTTATTTACACTGCAAAGTAAAACTAAGATTCAGTTCCAACTCAAATACAACATAAGCAGATATTAAGCTTACTCTTGATTCATAGCACAGTTCTGGTCACTTAGAGTTCTACACTGTTTTTGCTAGTCTATCTTTCTAGCCTTTCAAAGGAGCTCTGATTCTTACAGTTCACAGACTTGTTTTTGGAGTTCTAGTCAGGGTTTCTCTAGATATATCCATGTTTAGGTTTTTGTTTCTCCTGGAATAAATTCTCATGACTTGAAACAGCTCTTCTGGTATTTCCACGACTTCCTGTGGTCAGTGTGGACCAATGTTTGACCTTTATATTACTCTCTCTCCGACATTGTACATTTCTAGCCCTGCTTTTTACCAGTGTTTCTTCGGTGGATTCCCATTAGATTATGCCATTATTTTTTTTTTACTTCTGTAATATGCTGACTATAAGTACTACCATTAACAAGTTACCATTGTATATAGTACATCTGCAGGATTTCATATTTTATACCTGAACTACTGTTAATAGTATATGGATCTTTTCAATGTTTGTTATATAAGGCTCCATTTAGTAGTTGAACACCGTGGTGCCTTCTGCTTTTCTTGATACATGGGAATATTGGAATTTCATGATGAATGGATCCCGTAGTATTTAAAGGGTTCCCTTTAAATCATTGAATGTTCAGAACATCGAAGTTTTAATAATTGAGACCAGAACATCGATATTCAGAACATCGAAGGTTTAAAGTGGAAGTACCAGGTAAGTGAGATTGTGGAATGTTGGGTGTGTATGTAGGGCAGCAAGGTGCCCTGCATGTTGTGTATGTGTGTGTGCCATCTGAGTGTTGGCATTGCAGGTAAGGTATGGGAAATCTCCCATTTAGCGCTACTGCATACAGCAGTAAACAGGAGATTTCTCTTACCCCACTGTAGTGCGATCTCGGAGTTGAAATATTAAAGTGGGGGTGTGGAGGACACAGCCCCCCACATAGGGGGTGCAGGGGGGGGTGAAGCCCCCCTGCATAACATATTGTTTGTGATTTTTTTTTTTTTTTGTTATGGTTCATTTTGAATTTTCGATGTTCTGAACATCAATGTTCTGGTCTGGATAATCAGAAAGTTGATGTTCTGAACATTTGATGATTCAGAGTGAGTCTGTATTTAAATTATAAGGAATTTGGTGATATTCATGGTTCCATACAATGATCATGATAAAAAAAAACTTTGATATCTTATTAAACACATCCATTGTCATATGCTGCACATGGATTCCTTTCTTATTCATTGTGTATGTGTGTCTGTATGTATTCTGTGTACGTGTTCATACTGTGTATTGGCTTGTACCATAAAATGGCCAGAGACCTATTGGTGATGTAATGAAAACTGCATACTTCTGGGCACATAGTTGGTATTGAAAAGAGGACTCTAGGCTAACATCAAGGACTGAAGGAATGCCGATCTCATGAACTTTACGTATGCATTGACTTAGAGATGGGGATCCATCCCCATCAAGTTATGTAAAAGTCCTAAGCATATGAAGAAGTTAAACCAACAAAAACTGCATATCCTTTTATGGGTCCTGATGTTTTTGTTGGGTCTTTGGGCTTACAGCATATCCCACTCCTCTGTTTACCATTGGTGACTCTCAGTCCACAGCAAATGTTAACCCACTCCTGCTTCACATCACTAGAGTTTTTTTCAGACTCCAGCCACACTTCCTAAGAGAATGTTGACTCTAGTTAGTAATTGACTGGCTCTGTCTTTTAGCCAGTGTCAGCTGGTTTTTATGCCATTGGATGTAACAACCCTTTGAATAGCAGTGATTGGTTAAAGCACATTCAGCCCCACCACAAACAGCTACCCGTCTCAAACAGCTTTCTTTTTTTTTTCCCACTCAGTCAGAACTTGTATTCCTAGTACAACAGATCTCATTGAACTAAACTTTTAAAATGGCCTTAATCAAAAAGCATTCTGAATTTGTAGAATGACTAAAATGAATGCCCAATCACTGCATGTATCTGGTTTTATTTTGCCATTTGCTTAAAACTGCTTTAGAACCAGTATGAATCATGTCGCTATGTAGCACTGAGCAAAACATTTGCCCTTGCCTCACTAACAAACTATTTTATTTTCACCTCACATCGTGCCCTCTTATGACTTACTGTGGGCGTCATTCTGAACAGCTAATCTTGAAATCCTTTCTGTTTAACTTGCTATAACAGTTACTGGTACTTTTCTTGGTCTGTTTCTTTCTTTTTTCTTGGCAAGAAATTATAATGTAGGAGTCTTAATGACCCAAACCGTCTCTAATGGCTCAGTTACTAGGGAAATTCTTCACAAATGCAGATTAAATGATATCTTATGTAACAGTGGGAGATAGATTACAAGCAACATGAACTAATAGTCACCTCACCTCTGCAAATAAAATAGTGAAAAAGTTCAGTAAGGCAAAAGGGCATTTTATTCTGCCACTTTATTTGTTTCCAGTTGTAAATGTCTTCCCCTTTAAAAATATGTATGATATCATTTGATCTGATTTACCTGTTTTCTTTCTGATGGAGCAGACTAGCAAAAAGCAGAAAAGAACGCTTGTTTACCAGGAGAGGCAGAAGAATTTTAGTTCAATGGAACACTTAGTTGCTGGCAATGTGACATAAATCAGTTACTGTTAGTAATATTGATTGGGTCTTGAATGGTTTGCAAAAGAAAGCATTGAGGTGCACCGAGCCTTTCAATAATACTACATTAGTGACCCAGTAAAATCTTTATTAAAGTCAGTGTTTGTAACCGGTAAGTCAATAAATTAGCAGAGTGAGTTTTTCATTCAGTCAGCACAGATCTGTATTATGAAATGTTGCTGTACATTCCCAAAAATGCAAGTCTGTTATGAACTTTCTCTTGTTTCAGCTCTAGCCTTGCAAAAAAAAAATTGTCCGTCAATAAATAGTGCTTGAAGTAATGAGATATTAAAAAAATACATGCCAGGGTTCCCTGTACAGACTCAGAGCAATCTGAATAAGAGGTCCAGCCAGACTACCATTCAAGATATGTATTCCTATTACCAAAAAATAAGTTATTGTGCCGTATGAATCTTAGTTCATCAAGAAAGATAATAATGTGTCCTAGCTTTAAATAACATTTTGTTCCCTGATAAAAGCTTGGAAACGCTTCTATCAAACTTCATGCTACTGAAAAGTAAAATGTCCGACATGGTTTTTGAACTAAGACTTTGTCTACTGGGAACTAGTCCATAAGAAAGTTAAATGAAGTCCAAGTTCGCTGTACCTTGGAGCAAGGGAAAACTTAGTTCATTGACCATAGTCAGGGAAAAGACATTTTGGCCAAGTGTAGATTGCCAATTACATGGCTATCATGCCTTTGTCCAGTTGCCATCCTGTTTACCTGAAAAACACAATTTAGGATTGTGGTCATGGCGATTGTTAATAGAGATGCATAGCACTAAGTACAATGCTTTAGACTTCTTTTCTGACATTCAGAGCTACAGCAGGGCAAATTTTACCTTCTCTCTCTTCAATCATCTGATTGGCCTCAAACTACAATTTTGTAATTTTACTGTGACTTCAAGTTCTTCAAACTGAAACTGAAATGCATTATCGCCTAAGACAGCTTATGTATATAATACCATTTCACAGTTTCACACCTTCCCCATTTCATCATAGCATTGCACTATAGTGTCACTCTCCCCTCATCCCAAAACAGTTCCCATTTCTGCATGTCTCTGCAAACAGGCAATGCTTAACCATCTGTACATACAAGTGCTGCAAAAGAAATTAGTGTCGTCTCTCCCTCAGCTAGAAACATTGTTGCACTGTAGATTATTTCTCTTTGTATCACCCTAATATCTTCAAAATCTGTTGCATATATCTCAAATTATCAGCAAAATGAGATGAAGAATAAACTAAAGATATTCTGTGGTACCACAGTCTCAAATATTGATGGTGTTTGTGGTGCACTCATTCTATTTCTAAAGCAGCAAGAAAAATATACAATCTCCATTCTGGATAGAGTATAATGCTTTCTTCTGTCAGTATTTCTGTAGGTTAATTTATTTTTTCTTTCTTTCTTTTTTGTGCTCATCTTAATTAATGATAATGAATGATAATGACTTCTGTTAATGGTAAAACTGCGGTGGTGAAGCTGCGGTAGCGTTGTTGCCTTACAGTAAGATGTTGTCCTATTCGATTCTCAGCTAGAGCATCTTCTGTGTGGAGACATGCATGAATGGGCGTACCTTCGTTGAAGGTTGTGCATCAGGGCCGGCAACTCAGCACGTAAAAGTATACTGCCAATCATTAGCGGACCGGAGTTCCGCTGTGGCGACCCCTAACCGGGAAAAGTCGAAAGGCACAACAACTTCTGTTAATGATAAATAAATGGAAATAAACAAGTTATTTAAAAATAGCATACTTAATAGGAAAAGTCATCAAAAGTGGCAAAATACGAAATAACAGAGCTCAGAGGTATAAGTATGATCTTTGTAAATCTATACATCATGAGACCAGGGTAGGGTGCATATAACGATGAAAGACTTTTATTTGTAGAAATGTATTTCTGCACTGAGAGATAGGGTAGATACCATCCTTCAGCCATTAAAGGACCAAATGTCAAAAATAAATTAATTTCCCTTTTCTGGGGAATGATTGTTGCCAGTATAATTGAGGGTCACCAACCTACACAGAACTAAGGCCAAGCAAGGTCGACATACATTACACTGGTAAGGTAGATGCTGGCAATACTCAGTATTTCAAATGTATAAAGGAAAAAACATCTCCTAATATTCTGCGGGTGTACCACCAAATATGTCATGTAAATGAGACTGTTGGCTGCCACTTAGCTGATGGACTCTGGCCTAGTACTAGGCTACAGCCTGAAGTCCAATTAGTATCCCAATGTGGGAAAAGTAGACCCTGACAAATTAGTGCTAAATGCATGCAGGATGTGTAAGGGAAAAAGAGAAACTGAAAAATAAATCCTTGTTTGCCTGAGTAAAGGATGGATCTACTGAACACGTTGTTTCTCTGTTTACTTTTTCTGATGTTATGAACTGCTGGAAATCCCAAAACCTCCTTCTCCAGAAGTCAGAAAAGTAAGCAAAGAGTTGCTTTGGAGATTTCTGCAACCAACAAAATAACTGTAAAGCAGATCTTCCCTGGATAAAAGTTAATGTATCGATTAGAAATTTTCCTACAAACCCTGTATTCATATGTTGAACTCCCCACCCAATTCCTTGGAAAACACACACACACACACACACACACACACACACACACACACACACACACACATATACATACACACAGTTTACATAATTTAACTTACTCCAAGGTAATACTGTATGAGTAAAGTGTCAGCCAGGAAAGACAGTGGTAGAGTGAGTTTAACCCAAGGCATTTCCGTAGAAAGCATTTTGACATTTCAGAAAATAGCAAACAGCAGCCAGAGTTTTTGAAGCTTGCAGCATATTGTAACTGCATAAACTGCAGCTTTTTGTGCAACCTCACCCCTGTTTTCCTTACTCTGTGTTAAGTAACAGTGTACTTGAACACTAGGAAAAGGCCTGGAAAACAAACATCTGCATTTACGTTATAAAAATGCAGAGATGTTTGCAGGCTATGAAGGATCCCAATACTGCAGCTGTGTAAGTTTTGAATATCTATTAGTCACAAAAGAAGTCTTGTTAGAAGTAATCAGGTTAGGTCTGGTGTAGTATATTATACTGCTGAATAAATTGTCTGAACTGAATAAAATGACTTTTTGTGCTGCGTTCATTACTCATACTCTATATTTTATGGTGACTACAACATGAGTGCTGGTACCACAGAAACAAAACATGAAAGTGTGCTGTATCCATAGCCCCTAAATGTGACACCCAGATGGTAGGATGTCAAGATGTCTGGCACTGATGAGATTTGAATCACACCACTACCAACCAAAAGGTGGCATAAAGCAATAAAGTACACCCAAGTCTGTTTAATAACTAGTTTACAATATACAGCTTGGTTCCAATAACATAAAGGGAATTTGCACTGCTGTCCTGAGTATGGACTTCCAACCTTCACACCAAGACTGGAGTGTACACAGGCCACTTACAGAAATGAGACTTTGACCCAGTACTCACACAGGCTCCTTGTTAAAGTGCTGTCTCTGTGAATCAATACCTTCCAGTGTCCCTTTATCACTGGTAAATGGCTTTCAACCAAAGCATTATTTTCACACACACACACACACACACACACACACACACACACACACACACACACACGCACACACACACACAAAATTCCCAGGGAAGGTTGTCACTAAAGGAAATATTGTCAGCCTAGCTATCTGGAATTTTGTAAATAATTATATGTCATTTGTGAATATCAATATGATTTATATAGAAGTGTGACAGAGGGAGATACTGCCAGCACAGCTGTCTGGAATGGACATGTGTCATCTGTGAATATCAACATGATTCATATGTTTGTGTTACAAATGTATTAGAACCATATGCCAGTATAAGATGGTTTGTACAGACATGTGCTGAAGAGGTATGTTGTAGAGTACTCAGCCTAAAGATATATCCACTGTGCACCGTACTGGAAAAGAATAGAAATGTATATAAACTATCGTAATTGTGCAAATGTATATATTTTAACACTGGGAACTGGCACATAGAAGGTTAACTTGCAAAACTTCAGAAAAATAAAAATTATTTTATAACCACGTAATAAAAGAGATGTTATCTTTCAGTTTCAGTGCAACAGGAGACATAATGTCTAGAACTAATTTTTTGTATTGTCTTTAAATGCGGAGGAATGTTAATTATTTTATGACTTCCACCATTTGCCAAAAGATCTAAGGTCTATGTGGTTTTGCATGTAGATACTAAATGCTACCAGCTGCAGTGGGGGCTTTCACTTGGAATATTCAGATGACAAGAAGTGATGTTATGCTGCAAGTATCCCAGCAGTAATATTTTAAATATTAATTTAAGAATTCTCTGAGAGAGAGACTGAGCATTTTGTATTTGTTTTTGACCTGACAACAACATCAGCTAGAAGATCCCTTCACCACACTTGTCTTGCTGCAATAGTAAATTTTTAGGGTATAGTAATTCTTTTAGATATAGTTAGGAATATAGTACAGATTATTTTAGATGTTTTTCTTTATTTATTTGAAACTATCCTGCAAGCATTGTTTTGAGTATTTCCTGTGATATTGAACTCTCAAGTAACTGTGATTGTTTACTGAGTATTTTCTTTTTCTTTTATTATTTATTATTAAATATATTTAAACCTTTCAACTGTGGCTGGTCTGTCTAGAGATATTTAAGCTCTTAGAGTACTTACATATCTATTTGGGGACACTGTGCAGGCCACTCCTAATAGCCCCTTGCTCTTGGTCAAACTACCATTTGGATTAATGGTAACATTACACAGTAAGATTGGACACCCTTTGCTAAGGGCCTTAAAGTAGCTGATAAGTAGTGGCTGATGGTAGTGAAAACTACCTTATAGTCTGGAAAGAAGGGGGCATAGCTAGTAAACCTGTGTCACTTAAATAATAAAGAAGATAGTCCTTATGGAGTAAAATATGCATAGATAGGTATACACAGGGAAATCAAACAAAAGGCAAGAAAAATAGGATGCATACTGAAAACAGACTAAGCTGCAGCTATCTTAATTTCATGGCTAGCTTACAACAAAAATACTGACCCTAGATAAATTAGTAACTATTACTCACAGATGGTTCCACACAAACAAGACAGCATCACCATCATCTTTTTTAGTACCTGTCATCATACACAGTTGTATGCATACCCATCTAGTGCCCAGTGCTCATGACATCATCATCCTGTTGCTGAGCAAAACAAGTAGTACAACCCGATCTTGTACCTGTTATAGCAATTACAGTACATATCACTGGTGTTTCATCTTTGTTACATTAATGAGAGGAGTCAGAATATGTCTGTCTCATGTCAAACCAAGAAGAAAGTTTACAGTGTGTAGGGTGTGATGTTCACTTCCTGAATTATGTTAAGCACCTAGTTCATTAGTAAAAATTGAACTGTAAAATACGTGCTACAAAATAATAAAATAGAAAATAGTAAGCAGGCCACAGTTGAGTTAAAATAGAATATTCTTAATGAAAACACACAAACAAGTGATTCAGTCATGAGAACAACACACTGCAGATGAACATGAAAGAAGAACAATAAAATAATACAGTTTTAACTTTCATTTAGCCTGGAATTACTCCTGACTGTATAATTGCTTTTCCTTTATCCTGGCATTACTCCTACCTTCAAAGTGACTTTGCAAGCACTTTTTGGTAAAAGCTTAAAACATTTCTAAATTGTCATGGAATTATGTCATAATTTGATTATAAGGATGACAGTTAGCACCCATTTATATCACAAAAATTCTTATGTGACAAGCATGCAATAAGGCATCCTATTCATTAAATATGGTAAGTACTGTGCACAAAATAAAGATGTCAGCTATTTACATTTTGGATTCACATGCTTATATATTGTGTTTTGTCTGCCTGCACAGTGAAATATATTGTGCTTCTGAGTGGCCTACTTTTCTATTTTGCCCCAATATATATCACTCTATTTCTTCTTTGTGGGTCTAAAAGCAAATGCGTTTCATTTTCTAAGAATCTTTTAACCACAGGTCTTTAGAAATATCTAGACTTGAACGTTGTAAAATCAGATTTAAAAAAAGATAAAGTACACACACACACACACACACACACACACACACACACACACACACAGATATGGATCTACTTTACAAGACCAAAATCTCACTTATAATACCAAGACTAAAAAGCTGACAACAGCATATCACCGACCTCCTGGAACACAGACTTTCAACTCCAGGTAAGTAACTGCTTGGCCAGACTAAAAAAGAAATTAGAACCAAAGCAAATTAAACTCACCCATGTGGGGGGCTTTCACCTCCCACACCCTCCTATGTGGGGGGCTGGGGCCCCCCACACCACCCAGCTAAATATACCAACTCCGAGATTAGACTACTGCAGGCGTAAGGGGCAAAGTTCAACATGGAGGCCAAGTAGTTACTTACCTGGAGTTGAAAGTCGGTGTTCCAGGAGGTTGGCGATATGTGGTTGTCTGCTTTTTTTTGTCTCGGTATTATGAAAGTCAGGTAAGTGGGATTTCTGTCTTGTAAAGTAGACCCATAGATATAGATATAGATATAGTCATAGGTGTTTACTAGGCTAACAACCACATGGGTGTTTTAAAGCCTGGCCATACATCCCAAATCTCTGACTAGTTCTGGTACCCTTGATAAGTGTAAGCAGAAGCTTGGGAGATGAAACCTTTACAAGCAGGGGCCTGGGAGATGAACAATTTAGAGGTCACCTGTGTCCATTAGAAACATAAGTGCCAAGCTATGGATGAATTTCCTGTTCCCCATCCAGTTGTCCAAGCTACAATTGAATTGGATAAGGGAGGAAGTCTGCTTTACATGGATGGGGAACCTGTTCCAGAGAAAGGGCAGTCACTGAGATACATACCTGATCCTATTTGTATCACAGGCAAGGTTTAAGTCTTTAAAATGGGTAATTCTGGTGATGTTTGTTTTGCTGATATGTAGTGCAGCAGGTCCATTAGAATGGGGTCTGACAAGCCCCCTGTATGCCAGGAATAGATCTCTCCTCAACAGCCTGTAGGAGACAGAATACAGGGATATCTGCATAGACATTTTACATACTCCCTGTATTCTTTTAGTGAGGAACCTCTGTCAACTTTCCATTTGTTGAATATGCCTGGTTAGGTACATACCAAAGGGGGCATTGTAGTCAATAATAGGTCTGATGAATGCTGAATACAATGGAACAATGACTTCCTTGGATCTAGATGCCATAACTTTGTTTATACAGCTCTGACACCAGCTGTTTATCTGTGTCAGCCCTTCTTGGAGAATATTTGTGTTGGTGTGAGATTCAATGACAGCTCCTAATTTGCAATCATCTGCAAATGTAGTCAGCCACAGACCATTGACATTGGCAACTAAACCAAAACTGTCAGTGTTGTCCCTTACAACCAGCACAAAATAGTGAAAAGTAACAGGGAAAACACCAACCACGGGATTCCCAAGCACTCCAAAAGCCACAGTAGTCCACTTCAGTGAATTAAAATGAAGAGTCTTTTATTCACATCAAAAACTCCATAAGATTTAGCACTTTTATCTATTGCACTATAGACTTCATCAGAATCAATTAATAAACACCCTTCACTGATGTTTATACCATTTTCAAGCCAATTAATTCATTAACAGCAGCTTCTTCATTAGCTTAAAACAACAGTAACAAATTACCATATGTAAGTCCCAGTTCTAAGAGATTACTGATATAAAACACTGAAATAAACTGTATAAATACCTGTTGTTCATAAAATATGTTAAAATTCTAATACTAAAAATATGTATTTATGCGTTAAACATACTTATAAAGTATTTAAATGACAAGATGAAACTTTTCCCTATACAAAAAAGTGTGACACATTTATGACAATAAAATTCTCATATGCATATTTTTATGTCTACTATTGTCTTAATTCCAGCACAGGTGTAATAGTAATATCATCATTAATACGAGAGGTACATGTTGCATTTAGCAGCAACTGCCATCTCTCTCTCTCTTTTTCAAAATAGCTTTTATACCCCCCCCCCCGGGCTGTGAAATAACTATTTCCACAATGCCAAACCGAAACGCAGAGTAAGTAGGATTAGCTTCTATTTGTCTATATAGGGCACTATTTTTATCCTTTCTCCTTATATTATAAAGATGTTCGTATATCCTGTCTTTAAAAGCTCTATAGGTTTTACCAATATAGAATGCATCACAGGTATTGCACTTAGCTAAATATATCACTTGTTTAGTATTACAATTCCCTTTCTTAAAAAATATCTGTTTTGTTTACATTCTCCAGTATAATATAGTTGTCCTGTATGATAGCAAAGCACTGGTTACACCTGCCACATTTCCTAGGGCCTTTGTTAGTTCTTCCTTGCGCTTGTATACCTCTATTAAATTCAGATTTATTTTTCATATTTGGAGCAGTTTTGTGCATGAAATTGGGCTTGTGCCCCAAGATTCTATAAACCTCAGCATCACCTTTTATGTGTGCCCAGTTTTGCGTAACACTATTTTTTACAATTGCTGCTGCTGGATTATATTGCGATAGTAATGCTCTACAAAACCTATTATTTCCTCTATATTTCTATTACATACCAAATGTACATTGACACTGGCCTAGATATCAGGGAAGTAAATGCCAAAAAGGACTGGTCCAAGGCGTTATCCCAGAGGGACTCCACTTGTGACTGGCCTCTTTGTAGAAGTGGAGTCCCCAATTTTAACTTCCTGGGTCCTGTCTGTGAGCCAGTTGGCTACCCACTGAGTGACATATGGCTTTGTACCTAACCTGTTGAGTTGGTCAATAATGTCTGAGTGGGATATTTTCTCAGATACCTTGCCCAGGTCAAGGTAGGCAATCTGAACCATTTTACCCTCATGCATTGCTTTGGTGACTTTGTCAAAGAAATCCACCAGGTTGAGTAGGCATGATCTGCTCTTGATGAAACTGAACTGGGTTGAGTCCAGTGTCTGGAGCTTTACTATATCATTATTGATCATTTCCATAATTCTTTCCATGGCTTTACATATAAGACTAGTGAGACTTATGAGTCTGCAGTTTCCAGCGTCTGTAGATGGCAAACCTTTGTGCAGAGGGATGACTGTTGCTGTTTCCATTCATGAAGCATGAAGCCTGTTTGGAGGCTGCAGTTAAATAGCAGTTCAAGAGGGCCTGATAGGTTATGTTTCATGGTATTTAGAAGGCATCCTGGAATATTGTCTGGGCCCATTGATGCAGTGTTCTTAGCCTTAGAGAGAGCATTAAGGACCTGTTCCCTTGTGATAGCAGAGGGAGTTATATTTTATGCTGTTTCCTGAGGGAAGGTTTTGATGTTGTATAGGATTCCAGTTAATAGTGGGGTAACTGAATTTGCCCATGAATATGGTATTGGGTTGGATGGTGAGTGTTTCCAATAAGTTTAAATACATGATATGGGTTTCCTGGGTCATAGATCGGGGCCTACATCTTGCAAAGAAGTGGTATTGGATTTTACCTATGGTAATGTGAGCATGGAGTAGCTCACGTATATTATTATGTTTCACCAGCCTTGACGTATATTTATTTTTGATGTAAATTGAGACACCTCCACCTTTAGTCCCTGTCTGTGTAGTAGCTGGTCTAAATATGTGAAAGGCATTATAATCTTGCACTGTCGGTGTGCTCTCTGAGACTTTAACCCTTGTCTCAGTGACTGCACAGACATCAGCATTCTCTAGGGTGAAGAGAGCTTCTAGAGAGTCGAGTTTTTTATTTAGACATCTAGCATTGACCAGTAATGCCTTTAGATTTTCTTGGTTTTGATTTGCTTTGTCGGAATTATTTTCAGTTTGGCATTGCCTAAAAAAGGCACTATAGGGGAAGACAATGTTTTCGCTAATATCCGAAAGCCTAGAGGGGAGAAGTGCCGAACATCTCTGGCAAAGCAGCGTGGTCTGTTGACCACCTCCTTCCATGCTGACAAATATTGCACCCCCTTAGAATGATACCAGAAACTAAGCCAATTATTAAAGTCATTCATCTTTTGTTCATATTGTGGCATTATCCTTGAAGAAGGTAAAATGCTGCTCAATGCTAGGCTTATACCAGCCTGGGACACACATTCTGAGAGCTTCATGATGTCTCTCTTCATATAGTCTAGGGAGGTACATCTCAGGTCATTTACACCCACATGGACTATGACTGAGTCATACTGGTACTTGTGGTCCAATGACCTGAGCGTGTGCATAATGTGACAGACCCTAGCCCCTGTTAAGCAACTGATTGCGACTTTCTTCTTACTCAGCCTGGTGAGAGGGACCTCAGTGTGTCTCACAATAGAGTCTCCAATGAAAAGAATATTAGATTTTGTGGTGACTTGCCTCATGGGCTTAAAAGTAGATGCTCCATGAGATGTGACTGTACGTATTGATGTGGGTGTTGTTTTGAAAGAGTGATTACGGGCTGTTGAGGGTATTTGTTATGTGTACTTTGTCTAGGAGGCCTTTGGGGTTTAGGAAGGATACATTTAAGTGCCTCAGCATATGTGGCTCTATATGTCTGTTTTGAGTTACGTACGATGGGTGCAGTGTGTGTACTACTGACAACCTTATTGACATTAGGAGTACTTTTATGTGAGAGCTTTCCCTACAGTGACACTGTTTAAATACATCTTTTACATACCATATCAGTTTGTTTGAGAATTAGCTGGTTGCCAGTAAACATGCAATTTCTACATTGTCTCAGGATGCCCATACCACCAAGCTGGTAACAGAGATAGTGGGAAAGTTCATATCCATGGCAACAGACCCTTTTTATTGATTAGACAGTTGGAGTGAGAATATAAAGCAGTGTCAGGAGTATCCAGTTTGCAACTCTGGAGACAGTGCTTGTCATTGCAAACTAGTTGCCCTGTGTGCAACTAGGTATTGGTGAAATTTCAATCCTGATTTTACAAGAAAAATATCACTCAGGGTATCTGTGTCTATACAAGGCACTGCCAAACATTTAAGGGGAAACTAGTAAACCCTAAAAATGTAAGTATGAAGTATTTAGACAAATATTCTGAAGTTAGAAACAAATCAAGCAGTACTTACTGAAAACAAAGAATTAGCTTGTCACAAATGTTGAAAATGGGGGAGTCACAAGAATGGCTACTTCCTGGCTACTACTAGCACTGGTCTCACCACAGTTCACTCTGCTGAGATGCAATGCTCCTTTGCTTCTTTTCTCACTAGAAGCAAAATATTAGCATCAATCCAAAGATGTGAAGCAGGCCACAGCCTGTTTGGTGATCCATAGTCTTGTCCCAGATGATGCAAGGGTCTGTAGGCTTGTTGTAGACATTTCCTGGTAGATGCCTTGAATAGCAACCAGACCAATAAGGAATGTCAAGCATAGACACTCACTGCCTAACCAGAAGCAGTCAAGAATCAATATACTCTGCTCCTTCTCTCACCAGGATCGGAATATAAGCACAAATTCCAAGCTGTCACCTATGAAGCAGTTATTATGCTTTCCAGTAATCAACAATCTTGAGGAAATAACGTCTCTGTACTGCTTCTCTCACCTTGAGAAAACAGAAGCACTAAACCCAAAATGATTAGTGAGAGGCAGAATGTGGGGTCTCTAATAATTGATGGTCTTGCGGTAGATGTTGCAGATTTTAAAGATAAGATGGAAAAAGATGGTTAATATCCTAAGCACTGCAGTGTGCATTAATTAGTTAGATGTTAGATATGAAAGAGGGGGTGACTTAAGCTTTAGCTGTCTAAGTGGAGAGCCACTCATTTTAAAAGAGAAAAATAGATTGAAGGGGGGTAGGCACTTTGTATTCTGGTTCTATGGAATACAGTGGGATGGCCCATAAATATAAGTAGTCAAAGGGGAGTGATTTCACAAAATGATAATTTTGTGCTTATTCCCAACAACCAAAGAGAGGGGAGAGGGAAAGAGATATGTGGCCAAATTAACATAAGGGGCAGGCGACTAGAAAGACAGTTGAGTTTAAGAACACAAGAGCACTAGGGTGGGAGGGTGAGAAAAATTTGCTTTTGACTTACAAGAGGCACAGCTGTGGTCTCTTTCCTAGTTTTAATATGCAGTTAAAAGCAGAATGCAAGTAAAGAAAACAAATCACAACATACAAAGCATAGAGCGATAGATAGATAGATAGATAGATAGATAGATAGATAGATAGATAGATAGATAGATAGATTGATTCCTGTTTCTCTCTTTTTTCCCTTCATTCTTTCTTATTTTTTTCACTAATTTCCATCTGTGTGCAAACTAGCTTTTAGTGGTTTAAGCAGTCCTTCTTTAGAGGACTTTGAGGAATTATGAAGAGTAAAGATAAATTAGAGTAATACAGTACTAATTGTAACATTATGTAAAGCCTTCTCAGGAAATAGTAGATTTAAAAGAGATACCATAAACCAAATAAATGTGCAAGTAGGTTTCTTGTACAAAATGTGCCCATCTGCATTTCATGTAATATTTAATTTTAAATGACCTGCATTGACCAACAAGTATGTAAAATCATGTGTACGAGTGTTGTGCAGCAGGGGTTTTGAACATTAGCCAGTCCTTTTATTTGTATGTATAAGTTATATCAAGATAGTCACAGGTAGCTCCGCTGTCACAACACCAGAGACCTTTCAGTATGCTGCTGCATAATGTGTAAAAATAGTAATGTAAAAAAAATCATTAACATTAAAAACATTAATTGGGCACTTCTACCCAAGTTGTGTTTTTTTCATTATTATTTTTTTGTATTATCCATTAATTTCTGTAGAGAACTACAATATTGCCTGATAATAACATCAACCTTTGAGATTCCACAACTATTACCTTTTTTTGTAATTACATTTTTGTGAAGTCATTCAGCACTTACAAGTATACAGTCTGTGACATTTGTTGAATAATGCAGTGCTTAACCTTTTGCAAACTATTAGTGGTACAGAGATCAGTCAGCCAAACACTACAATGAGACATGATGCTAACAGGGCTCTTTTATCTTTTATGTATAGGAAGAATGTATACTTAACAGTACTAGATGTGATATATGGAGGCAAGGTTTGTGTGACAGAAGATACACCTTACTTTTTCCTTGTCATTATAATATCAAGAATATGATCCCAATAATCATGGCATATTATGACCCACCATTACCAGTTTCCCAGCGATGGTACAGCGGTGGCATTGTTACCTCACAGCAAGAGGTTCTCCCGTTCGATTCTCAGCTTGGCTTGGGAGTGCCTTCTGTGTGGAGTCTGCATGTCCTCCCCGTGGTTGGGTAGCATTCGAAAGACATGCGTGCGTAAATGGGCGTGCCTTCTTTGAAGGTTGGGCATCGAGCTGGCACCTCGGCGTTTCATAAAAATCTACTGCCAATTATTAGCAGACCGAAGTTCCGCTGTGGTCACCCCTTACCGGGAAAAAGACAAAAGACAAACAACTATAGCTTTGTTGCATCAGTGCTGATCAATTGTAACAGATGATGGGGCAACATATGTCACCTGCCATGGAACACACTACTCTTTGTGGGTCATCTAATGTCATCAGAATGAAGACATGAGAATGACAAAGTGGAAAATTATTCTAGAAACAGAAAGACATATCCTGGATAAATAGACAAGTTATATAGTGCACAACAAGCACTATGACTGGAATCAGCCACATGCACACTAGTACAGGCTGGTAACAATTCATAGCCCCAAGTCACACTGAAGTATAGGTATCCCAAATGCCCAACAGAAGATATATGCAAATGACTTGATAATGACATGCCAATGAAATGGGTTAAGGACATGCAGCCATAATGGTACACAAATGTATGCAAGGTGAATAGAATCACAATCCATAGTCATACAGGAGGGAAATGTTGCAGAAATATATGCCTTACTGTAAAATGGTAAATCTCATAAAAAGTATCAAAGATGCAGTTTGCAATAATGCTTGGAGTGGCATCAATGTCTATGCAGCAGCATCAGCATAAAATTGTTCTTACCATTGCAAAGTCCTGCTGGCATGTGTGAGGTGGTGTCTGCCACCAGTGTAAGTGCTAACTTCATGGCATAATGTAATCTCACTATCAAGAAATACACTAAAAACAAAGTATTCACCTCAATAATCTATGGTAGTTTGGTGTTTCACTATCAACAGATAATGGATTACTTTTGATTTGACCAGGACATAATTCAGGTTAAGATTTATGTATCATTACACACAGAATCTCTAGAAGTAGGTCATCTTCCTGTACCTGTGGAGACCAGTGTACGCATATCACTTAATATTCTTGCTGCAAGACCTTTCAGGGACGAACTGGTGACATATTGGGTATTTTGCATGCTGCCACCTCTGTAATATTCAAGTTCCATGCCATAAAACTTCTACATGTGTTTTCCTAACTCACTAGAGCAGAGAGCTAACACCATGCAAGCCTTCTGCAACATCACCACCTGTTTGAGGTACTGGATGTTACAGACTAAACACATGTAGTAATAATATAGACCTCACATGGCCCACAGTCACAAAGATTTGTAAACAGGAAGAGTTACTGTGCTATTCTATGAACTACTAGGTATTCTGTGATACATATAGGATGATAACCTAACATGTCTACATAGTACCTACAGTAGGTAGTGCACATGATCACATGTGTAGCACATATCTGAGCATTATTAGCAGTTCATGTGCAGTGAAAACTCTACAAGATCATATAGTCAGTAAGTGCAGGTGCATTAACAGTGTATACAAATATATTACCCACCACCCCCTGCCCCATAACACACACATCTATTGCAGATGATGCTGGATACCAAATAGAGCCTTGGCTTGTGATAGCTGTATGGAACCCACTGTGTATGCTGAGCATTAGCACACCACACATGCATAAACATGCCGTATTGTAGAGCATATGTTGGGCCTACATCAACATGTCTGCTGGGCGTTCTAGTATGACCCTGCCACAGCCTGCAGAATGTTTTTAGTATGTTTCATGTTCCATAATATGCTGCTGAAAGGACAGGTTGTTCAATCATAGGATACTAGTATGGTCAGAACACACACACACACACACACACACACACACACAGAGCAGGGAAGGTGCATCAACTCCATTGACAAATAAGTGTGTGACAGAACAGCAGTAACCTGCAGCTTCATAACCATCCCCAATTAGTGACAGGAGCAGTACGATAGCACAGGCAAAGTGTCGATGTCTTGTCCAGACGTAATTCCTGTGATGACTGCATTGTCACACTCAACAAACCTGATATGTGCAGTTTTAATACCAGACCATGCAAGCTAGTGCATTGCTGATCCACACTGTGCATCAGACCTTCCTACATCTACCACACAAGAGGAAAGGTGGACTGGTCACAGTTGTTATTATGTGCACAGATAGCTAATGACACAAGATGCCTATCTGTCTACACACACAAGGGAGGGGCACCTCACAAGAGGTGAAGATAGGGGTCTCAAGGTGATAGGTACTCTGTGTTATACAAAGTTTCCTCCTTCAATGGGGAAGGAGGTTGCTTCTATGTGACAATGGCCTGAGGTGGATACAGAAGTATCAAGGTGACTGGTACTCCATATCACAGAAAATGTTCTCCTGTGACTGGGTGGGACTGTGACCCACAGCCACTATGCTTGCTTGTTGCACTAGAACATAGGGTCCCGTCATTGACGGGGATGGTATGCGACTGTGGGGCTGTGGCCCCAATTGGGTCTGCTCATGAGGTGCCCTGTCAATAAAGGACAAATGTCTTGTCATGACATATCATGTCTAAACGCAGGTGAGGACGGTGTACTTTGCCTTGACCCCTCTAGGCCACCTCTGGAATTATACTGCCTTGACCCTGGATAGCACTACCATTGTGGTCACTGGTGCTAGCACTGGCAATAATCTGCATGGAGCTGGAGATGGAAACATTGTGTGCCACCACAGACTACATAAAACTAATCTGGCTGTGTCCCTGAACTCCATGCCATTACAGATGCCACACAACACTGCAATTAGCTCCATAATGGACAAGGCTGTAACAGAGAGTGCCTGGATGATGCTGTGGCACATCTTATTGACTCTTAATGCTCCCACGTGTCACGGAACACATGCAAATGACATATTTAGGCATCCATATAACAGTGGGTGTAATGTCTCAGATTCAGTGAGGCATTGGCTGTTGTAGCAACACCAGCAGTAGTGGAAGAAGCATTACTGGTCATCAAAGCCAAGGGACACCCATCCCACACTGAGAAAGATGAGTTGTCAGACTGTACAGCCTTGAGTTCAGCTGTGGGTGTGTAGCCTTACCTTCACTCTGCACTGTCAGTGTGCCCACCCAGCATGGAAACAGACAGTGGCATTGTGTCATATGACTCAAGTGTCTCTGAGTCATCATCATATCCATCCCCTGCATTGGTACCAACATGCTTATAAAACTGCTGATGGCATAGCATGTTAATACCAAGCTTATAACACTGTTTTAATTTATGATTATGGCTTCTATGATCATCCAATGAGACTCATGGGGAACAATCCATGATCTGGGGGTTGTGCAAACATTGTGGTATTGAAGTGGCTGAAAAACACTGGAAATATGAGCCACAAAGCATCATAGAAAATGATGGTCTACATCACATGGGATCACCCATTACCAAGAGTCAAAAGCTAGATGCTAGAAAACCGGATATAGTGGTCCAGGAAAAGAAGACAAAAGTAGCACTGATCATTGAAATCACCACACCCAGTGACTACAGTGTCCTACGTACAGAGAGACACAAAGTCATAAAATGTAAGGATTTGTAAGCAGAAGCAAGAGCAATGTGGAAGAAAGATAACTAGATAGTTCCAATAGTAGTAGGAGCAACAAGTCTTATAAAAAAAGAGTCTACAATCATATTTAGATATGTTACCAATCCATGTAACTCTGTATGAATTGCAGAAGGAGTCATTACTGGGCACACTGTGGGTGCTGTGAAGAGCCCTGTTGGCTAACTTTAAAGAGTGAAGCAATACTAATTTCATGAACTTTAATAGTTCTTTGACTTAGGAATGGGGTCCATTCCCATCATGGTATTAGAAACCCAAAAGATTTGAAGAAATTAAAAAAGGGGGAAGAGTCTATTCTCAAGCCAGTGTTAACTCTCCCTAGGGATGATCCCAGAACCATTGTCCCCCTGCAGGGACAGCAAAAACTCTTCAGTCTCTGTCAACCAATTACTTCTGAGTACCCCCCCCCCCATAACCAGCCTCTCTGATGCTATTTACCTTGACATGGCATAGAGTATCAATAACATGCTTATAACACTGCTCATGACAGAGCATGTTAATAACAAGCATATAACACTGTTTTAATTTATGATTATGACCTCCATGTCTTATATCACTGTCTATCACACCTGCTCCATTAAAAGCTGGTTAGCATCCCCCAGAGCGTGCCATCCATATGTCCTAGGCAGCTGGACATCATTTTCACCAGGGCCAAAATTGTCCAGCGTCTGCCATTTTCTGTGTCCCAGGGCATGCATTTACCTGTGAATACATGACAGAGAGCTGTAAACAGTATTCTACTAGAGATAATAGAGTAAGATAAATAGGGATTCCATGTAGAAAATACTACATAGAAAGGTAGAGCCTTGAGGGTGTATCATATGACACGGAACCTAAAAACTAGCGCCTCATTAGCCTGACGAGCCTGGTCTGCAAGGCCATGGAATGTATCATCTTGGAGCTTATAAACAAAGACATAGGTAACCTCCAAACATTGGAACCCACTCAGTTTGGGTTTGTAAAAGGTAGATCATGTCTACTAAACCTGATTGACTTCTTTGAAGCAATCACTAGAGCTGTAGACGAGGGCAAGGTAAGCCTATCTTAACCTCACCAAGGCTTTTGATACCATCCCCCACTCTGGAATTATAGATAAACTCACTAAGCTGGGCATAAATCCCTATGTCTCAAGATGGGTTGCCAACTGGCTCACTAACAGAACCCACACAGTAAAAGTAGCCAACTCCAAGTCCGACTTCAGACCAGTGATGAGTGGAGTACCACAAGGTTTGGTCCTGGGTCCTCTCCTGTTCAGCATCTACTTCTCTGAAGTGTAGGGCAACACAGAAGATGTTTGGCTAACAAATTTCGCAGATGACTGCAAACTAGGAGCTATAGTAGAATCACCAAATGATGTAGACATTCTACAAAAGGGCCTCACAGAGACAGATGCTTGGTGTCAAAGTCATGGCCTCAAGCTCAATGCCAAGAAGTGCATTGTTATCCCCTTTGGGAAAAACTCTGTACCCATGAACTACCACATAGGTGGTAGCTCACTAAACACTGAAACTGTGATGAGACCTCAGGACACAGGTGGACAGTAGTCTCTCCTTTGATAACCACATTGCCACAGTAGTCAGGAAATCCTTCTACGTGGCAGACCACATCACAAAAGGGTTCTCCTCTAGAAAAAAGGAGGTCATTGTTCCTCTCTACTCATCCCTCATCAGACCCATTTTAGAGTACAATGCCCCATTTGGCATGTATCTCACAAGATACCTACAGCAATTGTAAAGGCCACAGAAATACCTCACTAAGAGGATTACTTGCCTCAAGCAAACGCCATACGCAGACCGTCTCAAAAAACTCCAGCTCTACTCCGTCGCATATCACCTACTCAGAGGCGATCTCTGCCTAACATATAAAGCTATGTCAAACCCAGAGCTGTTGGACATGCTACACTTAAAGATATCCCAATCTCTCCAAACCAAACGCTCCAGGGACCTAAACCTTGTCACCAAAATAAACAGAACATGCTGGAGGGATGGATTCCTGTCCCAGAGACTTCCCATACTCTTGAACAAACCACCCATTCATGTTAAGCAAAGCTCCTCATTGGCCCTCTTTAAGAAAAATCTTGACGACTGGATGGGAAATAGAAAACTCACACCAGGGATCACTTCTGCAGCACTGCTTGACAGGGGCACAGGAAAATAATTTTCTTGGGTGGCAAAAGCCAGGGAACCTTTTTGGCTAGGCTTATATAGGCCCCAGGGCCGATAGCCTAGTACCTACCCTATGAACCTATGAAGGGAAAGAGATGAGAATGTATACAGCAAGAATATGTGGCATGCATTGATATGTATGCACTCCATACAGGAACCATCCACTCTATTAGAACCAATGGGTTGGCATATGATAAGGAAGTCATCCCTGCTGCTACAGTTAGAGAATACCTTTCTAAATGCTATTAATATTTCTCTACCTTATTACCATGGGGAACACTTTGCTGCAGACAAGGGACTGGCATGCCCACCATACCAGGCCTTTATATACATTTCAGAGGCAATAACTGTACCATAAGTTGTGACAGGCATGTGGAGGAATAGTTTGTGCTAATGCTGTGATGGTACCTTATTGCCTGTATAATTTACATATAATATGCACAATTGCACAGCAAGGGTGCATATTCTTAGGAAAACAGACCATCTCATGGTGGTCTGTAGGTTCATATAGTGGTGTTAGCCTCTTAATACTGTTTTACAAATCTGTATAACCAAGTCAAGAAAATAGCAGTGCACCACTAAAACAATGTAATTTTATTCCTGTCTGCATACAAGTTAAGTAATTAATTAAACCGGGCGCATGGATGAATATGAACCGGCAATACTTGCCCTGACAGTTTTTGGCCACAAGCTTGTTCTGGAGAACTGTGTGAGTATGAGCACAGTGCTACATCTCTGCTATGTGATATGCTGCCTGTTATTCAGAAGTCCTGTTGTGAGCATGATGATTCCCGGACTAGCAATTTGTTCCTTGTGAATATGAAACCATTTTCAGAGGAAACTCAGGAGAATGGCAGCTTCTGCAGCTGCTTGCTGAAGGGAGCCTCTACATTATATGAAGGACAACATTATGCTTAATCTCATTTAGGACCATTTCAGGAAGTGTTAATGGACTCTTGTTAGAGTGCATTCCAAAAAATTACGTCCAGTGTAACCTGGCTACAGACTTGATATACCTAGTTGTCCTCAGCCTGCCCATCACCAGGATAGGGGAGCAGTGCGGACATTGTTATTGTAACAACATAGGAACCTTAAAGTTACCCATGCGTGAGAGATGGTGACCACTGACCAGATATCTCCCAGATTGGTATCATAAGTGGATAGTGATGTACTTGAAGAAAATGTGGGGACTACTGTCCTAATCAGATTTAACTGCACAGTAGCAATTTTATTTAAGTAGTGAAGATTACTCATTTCAGTATTTGAAATTATGATATTATTTTCTGTGATACCATGCACACAAACATCTCTTGGCTTGCAAAATTCTAAAACTTAGAGATTTGCTGTTTATCAGAATGCTAGAATTTTCTATAGGCAGTTGCAGCAGCAGTAAAGTTTCTTCAGAAAGCTATAATCAAAATCCAGGATGTATTTTTTTAATGAAAGGAATATATTTGGCCAAAATACTAAACTATTTGTATATGATCTGATCACCATTATTGAAAGAGGAGCGTTATTTGAGTTTGCATCAAAATGATAAATAGTTTAACTACTCTTCAAACAGTGCAGAAAAAAAACTGTAAATGTGTTACATTAAATACATTTTAAGCTTTGGATCTGCTAAAGTAGTCAAACTTATCTAGAAAAACTTTAATTCTGTTTGCAGTTCTGACAAAATCAGATGAAATACACACTATTGAATTATCCCACAAGCATAACATTTATTTTAATTACAAATGGTCAGCAAGCAGACTAAACGCACATTAACTCCCAAGTTTCTAATTTAGTTTTGATTTTATTGAAATATGAATTAAAGTCCATATAAAAAGTGTAAATATCATGTTTGTACTTTACTCCTAGACATTTAATGTCATTAGATTAAATGTGTATGTTCCATGCTAGGGGTGAATTTATCATGTTGTGACTTTAAGGGGAAACAACATTGATTTGTCAAAGTTTACTTGATAGTTAATTGCAATGCTGTAGTTATATACAATGTCCAGTAACCAGGGAAAAGTATTTATCAGATTCTGAAAGTACAAAATAATCTAATAAGCAATAGAGATGATATTTATATACTTAGATAATTGCATTCCCATTAGTTTACATCCCTGGATAATTTATATATATATATTTTAAATTGTGATTCCCACATGAGTTTCTTCCATGAAGCATATATTCATTTTCATATAGAAAAAGCACATGTCAAAACAATTTTCTGTTAGAAGTCTCCTGTGTGCCATGTAGATTCCAAGATTATGTAATAAATTCAGATATTTTCTATGGCTGTTATAGTATAGTATGGATTGTGGAAGGTAGTAGTTTATTGAAAGAAGCTGATGTGACTCCCTCACTGGATGGAAAATCCTCAACTTGATATTGCATTAGATTACTAATGGCTGCATGTTATTGCATGCATGATGATAAAGCTTTACGCAGCTCATGTGTAACCCATAAGTGCAATGGGAAGAGTAATCCCATAATAGCTATCCCCCCCAAACCTCCCCCGAGGACCTGATCCTAAGAATGCCTTTGGTATCATGGTTGAAAACTAAATATATCAGACTAATCACAACAGAATATATACCTCCCCTTTAAAAATAAGAATTTCCCCAAACTAAGCACAGAGCAGCTATCTTGCATATCAAATAGTACTAACACATCCTAGCACTATATAACATCCTGCCCTTAATTCCAGATGCTACCCTAGTAGACCTGTATTGCCTACTGCTAAACAGGCCACCTTATTACAAGACTGGACAACATGGATATACAATTTCCTAATGTCTCTGTGGCCATCTTGGTAGATTTAGGCATCCTAAGGCCATGTAGCAATTGTTTCATGTTCTCAGCTAATGAATTAATTATTAAAGAAAATAACACAGTGTGCAAGAGGTGTAAATACACAACTTCATTGGAGAGAAAAATCTCTCATACAAAAGAGGCTGCCAAGAATATCCACACAACATCCCTCACACTTACCACTTATTACACACACACACACACACACACACACACACACACACACACACACACACACACACAAAATTTGTCTTATGCTGAGGTGCTTAAAAGAAAACTTCCCAAATCTCAAAAACCATCAACACCAACCAACGGCAATACTACTCCTCAACAATCTGTAAAACACATACCAAAGTCAACACCAAACATCTCGTATAAGCCTACACCCAGTGGTCCCCCCAACAGCTAAGCCTATAAGGCAAGCATATACTTTACCTAATAGCAGAGCCGGATCATGGTCAAATGGGGCCCTAGGCAAGGTAATGGATTACCCCCCCCCCCCCCACACACACACACACACACAGCCTCCACAGCCATTCCAGTGCCCCATTACTTGGATGTTTCTTCCCATTTACCATAAACACTGTTCACATCTCTTAGTTTGCATGCCAATTTCTGCTTTACTTCTACAATGATTACAGATATTTGGATTTAACTTAAAACATTTACTTCAGATTTTATAGCTCAAACACTGATATACATTTGCTAAACAAAACAATAAGGTCTCACAATGAAAAATAGCCTGAGCATTAACAGTAAACTTCTCTGCCCTTGAAACTTATGTTCATTGAAACGACATTCAAAGAAAATGCATCTGGCCAGTGACTGATAAAGTTTACCTTTGGGTTATTTTCAAACTATAGGCCCCTTACACACATTTTTAAGACCATGCATACATGCATGTGTCCTTTGATTCACCTGTCTGATTGAATTAAATTATACTCCTTGTATAATACAGCACCACTTGTTAGAGTGTATGTTTAAATTTGTAGTGTACTGCACTGGTGGTAAATGGTACAGACTTCACTGATCAGAGATCTACTGGCTGATAAATTCAGCTCAGACTTCAATCCCCCAGATCCTCCAGTTGAAATCCCCTCCAACAAACTTCCCCCCAAATATTAGCAGGGGCCAGGTGATGGCAGCTGAGAACACTGCATCTGTCAGTCCTGGCAACATCCCCAGCTGCATTGAACAGTCTAAAACATGACCTTTCAGGATCAGTTGAGGGACCTTTTCAACTACAGCCTCGAAAAAGACTATTTTCCAAGTAAATGGAGGAACACAACAGTCATTCCCCTCCATAAGGGCTGACCATCAACCCACCCAGGGAAATACAGACCCATCAGTTTAATAAGCCTAATATGCAAAGCCATGGAATGAATTATCATGGAAATAATAAACAAGGATAGTGGACATCTACAGGCACTGGACCCATCCCATTTTGGCTTTGTTAAGGGAAGGTTGTGCCTACTTAATCTGGCAGACTTCTTTGAGAGGGTTACCAAGGCAATTGATGAGGGTAAAACAGTGCATACTGCATGTCTTGATCTGGCCAAAGAATTCAATAGAATGTACCACTCAGGCATTGTTGACAAGCTCCCTGAATTAGGCATAGATCTCTCCATAACTTGCTGGACTGCTGGCTGGTTCACAGATAGGAACCAATAAGTCCGGATTGGTGAGACCTCCTCCACCAAGAGACCGGTCACCAGCAGAGTACCCCAGGGCTTTGTGTTAGGCCCACCCCTGGTTGGTATCTACTACTCAGATATCAAGGCTAATGTTCAAGTCCTTTGGCTCACTAAGTTTGCAGATGACTGTAAATTGGGAGCTATTATTGATTCTCCCTAAGACACCAGCATCTTGCAAGAGGGTTCAACACAGGCAAATGACTGATGCCAAAGCCATGGCCTAAAACATACCTCTCAATCCCTTAGGGCAAAAATTCTCAACAAAGTCAGAAATAATGGGGGAGGGGCAAAAGACCCAAAAATGGGGACAGTTTTTAAATATTGTTCTTACAAACTTGTAAAGTTGATAGACAAACAGTTTTTGCATTCACTTGAATATTCTGAAGAGTATAAAGTCTGAAACTCAAATGGCTGTCATTATTTTATGACTTCATTACTCAATGACTTGCCAGAAAACCTATGAGGCAAAAATATACTGCCCTTTGGGAAACTGTCAACCCAAGTTAATTACTCCATTGATAAAGCACCCCTAAAAGTTGAGCCAGTAGTAAGGGATCTGAAAACATATGTAAAGAGCAATCTGGTCGTTAACCAACATGCAGCTAAGATAACAAAAAAATCATTCTATGTCACTAAACTTATAGGTAGGAGTATGGCGTCCTGGTCTAAGGAAGTTATAGTGTCAGTCTCCTTATTCCTTATCAGACCCACATTTGGCATGTACCTGACCAGATACATGCAACAGGATCATTCAGGGCATGAGTGCTCTGCCTGCTCTGATTGCATAAAGGCTCTGCCTCTGTATTCAGTCTTCTACAGGCTGCTGAGAAGGGATCTTTGCTTGGCTTACAGAGCTTCCTCAGACCCAGCCCTAATGGAGATATTGCGTATGCACAAAACAAACAGCACTAGAAACACTAGATCCAGGAATCTGAACATCACTTGTTAAACATAGCATGCTGGAAAGACAGATATGTGCCTCAAAGGATCCTTGCACTATGAAAAGGCTCCTCATCCATGTAAAACAGAGTTCATTCCTGACCCTATTCAAAGGAAACCTTGACAATTGGATAGAAAATAATAAATTTACCCCCAGTCTGTCCCCCATGTCCTTTATTTATTTTTATTTATTGCATTTGATTACTGGGGTAATCCACTGGGCCAGAAGAACCCGTTTTCAGTGGAGGGCCAGAGAGAAAAGCTCCACATTTAATACATTTAACACATACAGACAAGAAATATGTTACCGTGATACAGAATATATAGTACAACAGCAGCAAATAAAACAACATTATATGTTACTATGATACAACAGTAGCAAATAAAACAACATTATATGTTACAATGATACAGAATATATAGTACAACAGTAGCAAATAAAACATTATATGTTACAATGATACAGAATATATAATACAACAGTAGCAAATAAAACAACATTATATGTTACAATGATACAGAATATATAGTACAACAGTAGCAAATAAAACAACATTATATGTTACAATGATACAGAATATATAGTACAACAGTAGCAAATAAAACAACATTATATGTTACAATGATACAGAATATATAGTATAACAGTAGCAAATAAAACAACATTATATGTTACAATGATACAGAATATATAGTACAACAGTAGCAAATAAAACAACATTACATGTTACAATGATACAGAATATATAGTACAACAGTAGCAAATAAAACAACATCATATGTTACAATGATACAGAATATATAGTACAACAGTAGCAAATAAAACAACATTATATGTTACAATGATACAGAATATATAGTATAACAGTAGCAAATAAAACAACATTATATGTTACAATGATACAGAATATATAGTACAACAGTAGCAAATAAAACAACATTACATGTTACAATGATACAGAATATATAGTACAACAGTAGCAAATAAAACAACATCATATGTTACAATGATACAGAATATATAGTACAACAGTGGCAAATAAAACATTATGATTGCATACACTAAATTATTGCCAGAGGTAAAATTGGAGATGAACATTATGATTACATACAACAGATTAGTAACAGGAATTGGAGACAAACTGTGAGGAAATAGCATACATTCGTGGACTGAAGCTATGAAATAAAGGTAAATTAAATATTGAGTAAGAAAAACAGCAGAGAAGAAGGAAAACAGTATGGTAATGGAGATGTACTGCAGGCTCAAAGTGAGTGGAAAAATGAGTTGGGGTGGTTGTGAGAAAGGGAGATTAGAGTGGTTATAGAGAAAAGATGAGAAAGATAGTGAGAGGGTCAAGTTATGTGGTTCTTAGTAGAGGTGCAAGTGCATGACCACTGTGAGGAGAGAGATGAAGTTTAAGGGATTTTTTTAAAGGTAGAGGCAATAGACATGGCTCTGAGTGGAGGGGGGAGGTCATTTCATAGTTTAGAAACAGTAACAGAGTAAAGCATTTGGCCAGCAGAGAGCTTAGGTTTGTCGATATTTAATAACATTTGTTCTCTGACTTGAGGTGACGATTGGGATGGTAGATGGTCAGTATACTAGTGAGAGATGGGCAGGCTGGTTGGAGGTAAATAAGTTTATGTGCAATAGTAAGTTGTAGATATATTAGGTGATGAGGGAGTTCAAGCCAGTCTAGTTGCTGCAGTGTGGTACAGTGGCGGGTGGAGAATTTGGCATTTATAGCAAATTTGGCAATTTTATTGTAACCTGAGTTGAGTTTAGTTTTTAGAGAGGACCGGATGTGGGTGAGGATGGGGGTGACATATAAGAGAGCTGGAAGCAGAAATGATGAGGCAAGAGCCTTTTCTGCAGGGGAAATAAGAAAGTAGTTGTGCCTATAAAGGGCTCATAGTTTTTGATGGGTTTTTCTGATATTATTTGGATATGAAGGTCAAAGGTAAGGTTGTCATCAATGGTGACACCTAGAAGTTTTGTATTGGGAACGATTTCAATGATAGTGTTATTTTGGGAATGGACAGAGTTCAGATCTATTGACTGGGCTATGTTTACTTGGGGTAAATATTAAGAGTTTGGTTTTATTAGGGTTAAGGGTGAGATGGTTCTGTGACATCCAGGATTTGGTTGAGGTGAAAGCTTCTTGGGTACATTGTTGCAGTAGAGGTGCAGATTTAGAAGAGTAGATAATAGACAGACTTTGTCAATAAGAAATATATTATCCTAATTAATCCCTTCATAAATCCCTTAGTTACTTCCCTACAAACAAGCCTCCCATATAGACACCCATAATACTAGGGATGCCAGTTGGTTTGGGGTACTTGGCTATGCTTGTATGTGCCCTAGTAGTCAGCCTGGCAACAACTTATGAACCTATGAACCTGTTTGCAGTCCCACCCCTTATGGTTCTTAAGAGTAAGTTGCATCACAAGTCACAGATACTTCTCTGCTCTACACAACTTTTATTTTATAGTTTAAGAAGCATAAAGGCTTTTAAGGAAAATGAACACCATCAACTTGGTAAATTATAACTAACAACCAAATCGTCTTGACTATTGTTCCTTTACACTAGATAAGTATTTCAAACTATAATTATAACATTTAAATCAAGTCAGTAGAACATTTCATATAACACCCTACTAATAACTGTCTGAAGTTAAGTAACAACACTGAAAGACATTCAAAAGAAACTAGTAGAACACTTCTTGGTCTAGGTTCACAATGCATATTCATATGCTTACTGACTACATCTCTTGGAAATGTTATAGGGAAGTAACTATTTGCTTATATCTGCTAGAATAATTACTGGAATGCGAAGAAAACCTTAGTATCTTATTACTTTGTTGTACGTATCTACTATGGACTAGATGAGTATAGAGGTGAAAACAGATGCAAGTTACTGATAAAATATGACACTTATAGGGTATTTTTTAACAAGTTAAATGGACGGGGTAAGTTACTTGATACCAATGTGAGTTTTATATTTAAATATCTTCATAGCTGAAGTCACCAGGATACATAATATAATTGATGACCATTGCTACAAATATACATATCTTGCACTGGCACAGACATAAATAAATCTCTGTTTTATAATCCGACATAGAATGATTCACATGTATCAGCATAACTTAGACCTGATGTACATTTCCAATGAGAAAATCATATATTATACTTTATTTTTCAAAGGGTTAACTCCATTGTGCTGGCTGTTACTCCAGCTCTGGCTGAAAATATAAAAAAATACATGTTAGTATGGGTAATCTATAAAACGCTATGTTCAATGAATGTTGTCATTTCAGAAGGGATGAAAGTCTTTAAGGTATGGGAGAGTTATTATTATATATTTTTGCGCCCCCTCAAAAAAAAAACATATTTAATACTTAAACTCATTTTATCCACTGTTACACAGTTATAATGTCTACTGAAGCCAGCCAACAGTTGATCCCTACAACAGAAAGTAGATATTTGGGGTCTATATTACGAGATAGAAAAGACTAGAGAGCGAACGGCTTAAGCATCGAAAATGCTGTACCTCGAAGTCACTCTTGTGGGGATAGCCCCCCACACCCCCCGCTAATTATATATACCAACTCCAAGATTGCACTACAGTGAGAAAAGGGCAAATTTTGTATCTTCATTGTACTGTGATCTCACAAAAAAACACATTGATGAATGGCATTTCCGATGTTAAAGCCATTCACTCTTCAACCTGTTAGATTTCGTGATAGGAACCCAATATTTGTACACAAGCTGCAGGAACACATTTATCATATTGTAATAGATCATCCACAATAGTTTTATATACCACATACACACATGTGTATAGTGTACTTCATAAAGCAATATTACCTGTCTTGAGATGAGTTCATACTGAGAGGAACTTCTAAGTGCTGAGAGCTTTGAAATATTATAGTCGTTGGGGGTAAAAGGGAATTAGAGAATTAATTTGGCAAATTAACTTAAGGTACACAGCAGTGTAAGAAGTACAAATATGTATCAGGGGCTGTCACATATTTTGTAATAACACAGCAACACATGAGTTATTGAACCTGAAATAAATGGCACTAATAGAAACCTCCTAGAAAGAGACAGGACTGGTCCTAGCTCATTTCATAATTAGTAAGTGTAGGTTTTTTAGTCAAAAATGTATTTTTTATAGAAAGGAATAGCCTTCTTCTGCAATGTCAGCTGTATCAGATGGGTTTATTAAATTGTACGGTTACAGTCAAGTGGTTATATCTTTCACTGTAAGCACACATTAAAGTCAGCGCTATGTAAACTTTTTATAAGTTGACAAATTACAACACTTGATTCATGGTGGTAACCTTTGCAACTCTTTGAAGGAATACAGAACTGTAGAATGCTGACACAAAGTGTGAATAAGCAAATTTCTTGAACACCTGTTCTTTATAATAACCTGCCATCCTTAAACAGCAAACAGCTCAGTTTCAAATAATACAAGTCCCTTTCCTTAAAGTGGCGATAACCATATTAAAACGTTGCAAGTCATGTAACCATCCCTAGAAAAGAAAAGCTGTTATTGAATGATAAATGTGTGATATCATTCACATCACATACATCAACTGTAATACATAGTTAATCAAGTGATATTTTACAAATCAGAGACAGATGCTCTTATTCGGATCCATTCTAGGGAAAGGATACCGTTGCTAGGTAAGTCATTTTAAACCTGATGGCATATTGTATCACAAAATGCATCTTGGGCACTCTGTTGATTTTTTCTGTTCTCACTTCTTTATCTCTGCAGTGTCCAACGGGATATAGCCATGTAAACAAGTTTCTCTTTTTAGTAACTAAAAAGGACATAGAAAGCATGAGCTGGACTGAGGTGTTTAACATAAGTCAGCCTTGGTGGGTGGAAGGGGGTGCTACTACATATGAAGAAAATACTTTAGCAGGACCACATATAAAGTTGAAGTTTACCTGTTCGACCTGAACAAGTTTGCCAAAAGAGAAGCAAACCTCTCAGTTGTCCATATTTCCTATTTTCCTTCCAGATTTATCACAAGGATATCCCTAATTTTGGAGGTATGTCCCTATTTTTAAGCTTGATTTATCCCTTCACACAATTTTCTGAATCCTCCTCATCATATGTAAATTTTAAAGCACTCCAGTATTCGAAAAATCTTACTATATGGCCAACGTACTGGTGGTCGCAATTACTTAAAGTCAGAGGATACTCATTTTACACCTCCTCCGTTTGTTGAAGCAAAAATGACCTGTGCCTACAAATTTTACACTGTCTGTATAATAATGTGCTTATATCTTTCCATCATTTTTGTCACTTTCTGTTTTTTAAACATGTTTCTGAGTGGTATACCAGATTTCTGCTGGAGGAGAGAAGAGCTGTATACTATTTGATATTCAAATTTCTAATTAAATGCCCAGATTTTTAGTTGAATGTTCCTGTTTTTCAAGGATCTTTGTTCCTATTTTCAATGTCTGCAGGTTGAGAGGTATAAAAGGAAGTCTTCCCCTACCTCTTTACCAATTATATTATCTCTTATTGATCAGCCTATCAACAGAAAAGTATCTTTGAAGTAACTGATAAGGCTACCTCTCACATTACTTTGGACTGCATCTGTCTTGTTATGGCAATCTTCCAAGGTTAAACTAGTAAAAAAAAAAAAATCCCCTGAAATATACCCCAAAATGCAAAACTTTGTGTGTGGCGAAGTTGATGTCAGTGATTGTAGGTTGCAGAAACTTTTTCCTTCTCTGTGTGTATGCTAATTTGACAGTCTTCCTGTAGTCATTCAGAGGAGATTGACTTATTATTGGTTTTCTTATCCGGAAAATAAATCAGAGATCACAGTGATTAATCTGTTTGTGTTTGTTTGTGTCAGTAACTGAGGTAGCCTTTTTGGTTTTCACCATATTTTATTTAACAGCACTAATCATTATATTTTTTTAAAGTGTAAATCACTTATCTTTGATTACCTCTCCGACCCAAAGGACAATATAAAGTCAGATTTACCTTTTGTTTTGTGGTTGCTGATGGCATAAGACCTTGCTAGTATATGACTCTGCCACTGCGTGAGTAAAAATTCTCAAGCACAATGTTAAATACTCACCTGCCCCCCCCCCACCGCAAATTCACAAATCCTAAAAAAATAGTGAAAGAATACATATAGATATAGATGTATATATTTGTCGAGGTAGTTGAATTTTGGAGGTCTGTTTTTAATGTTTTAGGTTTGTAGGGATTTCAACCCAGCCTCAACACTTAGCTTTTAATCAAAACTTTTAGTCCACAAACACTACTTTGCAGTGAAGTAATTGCTGTGTAATGAGCCCATTTGCAATGTTTTGAGACAATTTTTCTTGTCTGAAGATTAATTTAAACTGACCACTGCAGAGGTGGAGCAGAACAGTGAAATCTTGCCGAATGTATCAATCTTTTACATTTTCATTTTCCTAGTGTTTAGTCAGCACTGTTTCTGCAATCTCGGTATTCCATCAAAAAAGAAGAAGTACTCTGTTTCTGAGACAGTGATACATTAAAGGGGATACTTTTTACTTTGCTGGGAAGCAATGATAATACTTATTTAGGCAATATACGTCCTTGTCTTAGTGTAGACTGTCCTAATAGCACCAGTCAATAGAAAAGTTTTCTTATCAAGGGTGTTAAGACATCAGTTCCTCTGACAAATTTAAACTTTACCTCAGGTGTGGGTGGAGAAACAATTCTGAAAACTTAGTTTTAAAAGAAAAGCATAAAATAACCATACAGATGCCTTTAATGCATACCTCTAAATTTCTAAGTGCAAGAAATTTGGACAATGCCTGATAAAATGGGGGAGAGGAGTCCAAGAATAGGGACAGATTTTAAATATTGCTCTTATAAACTTGAAAAGTTGCTAGAGTAATGGGGTTTGTGTTAACATACATTTTCTAAAGGATGTGAAGTCTAAAACTCAAATGTATGTCATTATTTAGTGACTTCAGTCCTCAGATCTTCCCAGTGGTTTGCCAGAAAACCACAAATTTCATCAGGACTAGACTAAACATATAAGGCAAAAAT